>NW_024581135.1:11273042-11318302 GCF_017639235.1 Corvus kubaryi
TTGTGTGCGGTGCCGCCGCCGCCGGGTGACCGCGGGGAGCGCGGTTCGGGGCGGGGCCGACCCGCCCGCGGCACCGGCCGGGAGGAGCGCGGTGCCGGCTCTTCCAGCGGCGCGGTTCGGGAAGGGCAGGGGAGGGCGGTCCGGCGGGACCCGGGGTGCGGGGGCTGCCGGGGCCTGGCCCGGGGCCGCCCCTCGGCCCCCCCGCCCTGGGGCCGCCGAGCACCGGCCGTGCGGGAGCGGCGGTGCCGGGGCCGTGTCAGAGCGGGGGGTCCCGGTGAGGGTTCCCGCTGGAACGAACAGCTCCGTGAAGGGAGGGAGGCGCAGCCGTGCTGCGCTCAGCGAGCAGCGCGGGGCTTTGGTAACGCTTGAGGCTGCTGTGCTCCCGAAAGCATCGTGTGGTTTGGGTGGGTTCAGCCCTTGCGCTTGGCCCCTTTGTGCACGTGCCGAGCTCTGCTTCGTTTATATCTGGCTGCATTTTTAATGGAAGTTGGGTCGGAACTATGAGTTTGTCCGGAGAGGTGGGTTGGTCATTAGACAAATCGTGCAGAAATGCTTCAGAGGTACTGGATCTGAGTACATAAAATGTAGTTGTGTGTGTTACAGGCCTGTGTGGGCTCTGCTTAAGATATTTTTAATGCTATATGTCTAAAGATACTGGTGAGGAAGGGAAAGGCTGCCTCCTTCCCCAACACCCTGCACAGCCGCTTGACAAGGTTGTGGGAAACTGAGGTAGGATAACAGGCTCAGGGTTGTCTGGGAAGCCTGTGGTGGAGTAGCACAAAGGCTCCCCAGGTGTGTGGGTTGTTTTGACCAATAGATCTCTCTGCCCCATGTGGACTTATTTCATAAGTCAGTGTTTAGTAAAGGAGACTAGGGTTAAGTAAAGTAGCATGTGCCAAGTCAGTGTTAATGTGGTTTCCAGCCCAGCACTTGTGCCAGCATCAGAGACAAATAAGTCTTAGTCCAGTCTGCTGCTGAGCAGTGCAGCCCATTTCTCTGCATCTTTTGGGCAGTTGCATCTCTGTTCTGTACTCCTCTTGATGCTGCCTGGGCACTGTTGAAGACAAATCAAAGTATTGTTGCTTGATACCTGGAGACACAGATCCACCATTTAGAGCTTAGGTTAGTTCTTGGAAAGGTTTTGGAAGTGCAGGTATTTGCTTCCATGTGGGATTCTGAATTGGATTTAAGAGGTTTGCAGCTGGAGAGGGGATACATTTGAGAACTTGCAATCGGAGTGAGCTTTCTCTTGAGAAAAGGGCTACACCCAAGTGCAGGATGGAACTGCAGTACTGTCATATTCAGGGTCTTCCTTGTCATGGCAAAACAGCTTGATGTGTGGAATAAGCCTTTGTGCTGCAGTCCTGGGCTTGGCAAAGTCGAGCCTTTGCTTATTTTCTCTGTTGAACTCTGTCAGTGGGACTGAAGCCTGGAAGTTACGAGAGGGACAGAGGAATGACATGTCACCATGGGCAATTCTCTGTGTATTTCATAGTCTCCCTTGCTTAAATTTGTTTTTAAATTGTTGCCAACATAAATAGATTTTTTTCATACTGATGCCTGCAACATTCCTATGAAGTCCTTAGAATTTGTCAAGCAGCTTCAGAAGTTTCTGTTTCAAGAAGAAAAATGCCATGGAGTTATACACTTCAGCCTTGCTGCACTTAGCTGATAACAAGCGGTGTTAAAAGTGATAGAGCAGCAAGTTTTGGAAGTGGAAATGTTTCTCTGGTTCACATGATGTTCCCCAGAAGTACAGCTGGAGAGAGTGCCTGTGATTGAATGAGTTGGTCCTCCATGCATCTTTGAAGTTCTATAGGAATCTTAAATCTATGCTGCAACTTAGGTGTTAAGAAAACCATATATTTAAACAGCAAAAGTCAAACTGAAATGATTTATCTGTTTCTCCCATGTTAATCCTTCTCTATCCATCAGGCAATTTGGTCAGAGCTGTTGGATGTTAGAGGATGAGAGTTGACAGCAAGTCTGGCCACTTCTGTAGTGATTTACAACATCACAGAGGAGGATGAGGGCGAGATGTCCTCTACAGAGGAGCCCTCAACTACCTTTGTGTCAGGGGCAGGTCAGAAGAAGTTTCAAGAGGCTGGACACAAAATGCTCAGATGGATAAAGTAGTGACCATCCCTGCATGTACCTTACCATTTCAACATCCGTGTGGGTTTTTGTGAGAGGAAAGCTTGTGGACTGCCATTACAGGTCCCTTCTGGCCTCAGATGACTTTGGCTCAGGCTCATGTGTCACCCTGAGCATCTCATTATCTCAGGCCTTGCCTAGACTAGGGCTGGAAATCTTGCTGGCGTGCCTGGATGGGGCTTACTGCTGTTCATGCCTCCTTGGCTGGCAGTTGTAATTGAAGCTTCTCCTGGATTCTGACAGCGCCTGCTCACCTTGGAGCAGTGATTGCTAGTGCAGTGGAGAAAATGCTGGCAAGTATGGAAAGGTCTGTCACCCGAGTGAATAAAATAGACTGTCCTTGTCTATTAATTTCTTCAGACTGTGACTTAAGTAAATTCTAATCAGTCTGACTGTGAGGGGTTTGCTTCTTTCCTTGATGGAGGTTGATGTGACAGTGATGTGCAGCTTTACCTTTACCTTGCTGTTTGATGGTGTCCACTTCATGTTGGACTTTGCTCAGTTGCTCCATTTCCATCCCTCTATACAGTGTTGAAGTTTGCATTATGTGTTTCTTTAGAGCTCATTCAGTGGTTTGGATCTTGTCCATTGGACCAACCTGTTACAGGTTCTCAAAGCTGTGTGAAAGCCTGACGTGAGCTGGTTATGAGCTTTGCACAGTGGGATACTGAGGAGCTGAGCACATGCGTGTTCCTTGGCATTCTGCACTGCACTGGTGTCTGGCTCCGTCATACATGGAACAGTTCACTTTCTCCTCTATTTGGCAGCATTAGCACTCTTACACCTGAAAAAAACCACACGACAAAACCTAAATGAACCGGGTGGAGTTGTAACTGCTCAAGTTATAGAAGGGCAACAAATGGGTTTTGTCCAAGAGGCTGCAGGTGCTCCCCAAGAGATTTGATCTCAATTCATGGTTAGTGTTTGAGTTCATCTCGCTTCCTGTTCTGGCCTTTAATCAAATCTCTGCATGTTTGGCTCTGCAAGGAGGGAGATGTCTATTCTGCATCCAGAAACAAGCATGCCAAGTAGGAGCCACAAAATTAATAATTAGACAAGCGTCATCATCATTAGTTTATTGTGAGTGGGAAGATTTAAAAATCTCTAATTTGTTTCCACTGACAGCAAGATAACAGACTAAACAACCTGACCAGGCCAGTCCCTGATGCAGCGTTTCAGTATTTCAGGATTAATCTGTGGCCCTTTCTTTACATTTTGCTTGTAGATGCTTTAGATTCCAAGATATTTCAGAAAGCCAGATTTAACCAACAGTAATTTGCTGAGGCAGAGATCTGATCAAAATAAAGTCAAATTTTTGACAGGTGTTTCAAAGTGCTGCTGAGCAGAAGGAAGGAATTGCAGGGTGTGTCTCTGCCTGTTACATGCAGGTGGTTTTGTAGGGCAGAAGTTCTCTTAATTCTTACTAAGGTTCAGCCCAATTCATGGTAGTGTCAAATAAAACCTCTTCTGCTCCTCCCTGTCCTGTGCTTCCTCCACCCACTGTTTTATGTACCTTGAAGTGTCATGGTGGCTTTCTGCACTCCCCTGCAGCCTGTGTTGAGGGATTTCTTTGGCCATCCACTTTGATGCAGTTGCAAGTGCCAGGCTGAGTAGAATCTGCTTAAGCCTTAATGTAAAGGGTAACCCTCCTTCCCCTCTCTGGAGCTGAACTGATTATAGGTGCTGGCTTCTACTCCCCTGTCAGCAGCTGAAATCCTGCTGCTGCTGAGTTCTCTCCTTGGCCAAGAATTTCCATGGCAGCCCTGGAGAACAGGGGTAGGCAAAGACCCCTGTTTTGCCATGCAGAAAACTTGTGCTTAGAGTCACAGAAGAGACATGGGCGTTAGCTGGGGAGCCTGAAGAGAGACCAAGAAAATAACCTTTTTCTAAAACTGTTGACGTGCAAACTGCTGCTGTTGCATTCCACAGCCAGTGTCCCTTGAGGGCTTGCACCCAAGGTTTGATCTTGTGTATTATTTTTGCGTTCCAACCTGTCATTTTACTATTAGCACTTGTCTCTCAAGTACTTCCTTCCAGGGTAGTTCTGGCTTGGACTTCTACACAAAAACTTACTACTGTGTCACTAGCCAGTTAATTATCAGTAAGAATAGCAAGGTCCTGGAGGACTGGAGTAAGAAATTTATGTCAAACACACTGCTCTCTTTAAAATTCAGTTATTCAGATCTTATACCAACGTGTGATGGTGTCAGTTTTTTCTTTTCCCAAGGTGTTCTCTCACCCTCAGTTACCACTGCTACTGCAGACTTGTTTTGCAGTGACTCTGGGGAAGGCACTGAATTCCTACCTTATACCTGCCTGTAAAATAGGAAGGTGGTATCATACTACTTTTTTCTTCAAGTGATGTACACAAAGGAGATGCTTTCCATCTTCAGGACTGCCTGAATTAGTAATCTTAGCCCAAGGGACTTAATCAGTCACAATGCAGAGACAGATTATACGATTCAGGTGTTCTGTGAAGCCACTTGTCCTGCCAGCAAACTGCAAGTGATGATGGGTCACTGCTCTTATTCTCAGTGGTGCTCTACTTCAAACCTTGGTAACCATTTTACCCACAAAAGTCTATTCTTTTTCTTTTCTTCCCTTGTTGTTTTCCAGATGATCCAGTATTGCTGCTGGATTGTGGAGGAGAGGGTTAGGATGTGACTGAAAGATTTTGGCCTCACTCCTAGTTGCTATAGAAAGGGGGCTGATGCCACTTCCATTATTCTGGATGCCACCACAGCCCCTTGGGGGGAACTTTGCACACCAAGCTGGAAGGTTGTAGTGGTTTGGTCCAAAATACTCATTACTGTTTAATGACTCTTTAGGCATGTAAGAGTTGAAGAATGGGTGTGTCATGGATCTTAGGCAGCTGCTTTGTCAGCTTGTATGCTGTTCAGCTCCACCATGGGGCTCTTCTGGGGTGACGGGGGGGTGTTCGCTCCTCGTCCTTCAAAGCCCCTCGAGATGTCTTCAAAAGTCCTGCCCTGGGTCTCTGGCTCTTTGAAGAATGTGAAGACAAAGAAGATGACCCGGAAAACAAGGAAGATGAAGAAGACATAGGAGCCACATAGTTCCTCTGCATAGGGGAAGAGCATTCCCACCAAGAAATTGGAGGTCCAGTTGGAACAACTGGCCACTGCCATGGCTGCAGGTCGTGGGCCCTGGCAGAAGAGTTCTGCTACAATGAACCAGGGGATAGGGCCAGGGCCAATCTCAAAAAGAGCCACAAAGCCAAAAGTGGCAGCAATGCTGATGTATCTGATCCAGTCCACGATGTCCTTTAGAGCTAAAGCTACAGTCATAACAGCAGCATGCGCAGCCATGCCAGCCAAACCAGCTAAATGGAGGGTCCAGCACCCTGCACGCTCCACCAGGAACAGTGACACCACAATATAGAGCCAGTGCTGTATGGTTTGTGTGCCAGGGTCCCACAGTGTCAGAGCTGCAGTCTGCAGGCTCTGAGATAAAGTTAGATCTCTAGAATGAGGGACAGGGAGGATATTTTTATATACATAAACCCAAAACTCGGGTACTATTTACAGAATTAAGTGTCATGATGATAGTCATGTGTCTCCGCTGCCACTGGTCCTATAGGCCCTTAATAAGTTGCTTGTAGTACATTACCTTGGAACCATGAACTGAGATGTCTACAAGAGGGAGTCTGCACAGAGCAGCTCCTGACATTGTAGGATTTTGAGCTGCATCTTGGCACTTGAACTGTTAAAAAGGAAGGAGACCTTGAAAGCTCATTCTAGACTTGTCCTTGGTCTCAGACAAAGTTAAAACCAAACTAATTTCAGAGAGGGGTTGTATTAGGGAAACAAAAGATGTTAAAGCTCATCTCATTTTCTACTGTACTCTGGAAGGGTTACTCCCCATTCTGCAAAGTGGTTTCGTTAGTGTAGGGTATTGGAGTCACATTGAGTGACCTGCGAGTTGTCTTGATTTGCTGCAGCTTCATTACTGAAGAGATTTTTTTTGAAGATTGTTGCATTGCTGAAATTGGTAGGTCTGTGTGAGGTGTTCAGCTACCCAGGCAGCAGTGTAAACCTTTAGTAGAGGCATAAGAATTTCTATTATCTGAAGCTTATCTCTCGTCTTACCCAGGCTAGTTAATGCAACTTTCACAGGCAGCATCTGGTCTAGAAGGACTGTGTATGGGGGAGAAGGCCACAGTTAGCTTAAGCCCTGGAAATCTTTCAGCTGTCTTCGTTCTAGACATCTGCCTCAGTTTTCCTGATGGCAGTGGAGTTGTGCCCTGCTGGAAGTTGCTTACTGTGTGTGCTTGTGAATATGAACCCCTTAAGAGACTCTAGGCAAGTTTGAAGACCAGCCAGTATTTAGCAGAGTCCTAGCAAGCCTTCAGACCTGGCTCTTCTGAGGATGAACTGCTTGCAGCAGTAGAGTTTTACAAACACTGCTTTAGTATGGCCAGTGCTGTGGGAGGAGAAAGAAACCCTCATTTGAAGACCTTCCCGAAAAGAAGCTGCATCCACCTAGGCAGTGCTTTGCTTATCAGCAAGGTTGGACTGAGAAGTGGTGGCACGGGCACTGTCTGAGGACAGTTAAAGTTACTGGATGGGCGTGGAAGAAGTGCATCAAGTGCCTCCAGAGACACTTGGTACAGGGAGATAAGCACCGGGCTGTCCCTCCAGCTAATTAGACAAGCATGAGTTGTCAGTCTGGAAATCTAAGATACCATCTTTGGATTAGGGGGAGGCTTAAGTACAGGGCAACACTAATTACTGATTTAAAACAATCACAGTGATTGTGTAATATTCCCCTGGCACTAGAGAAGCATTATTGCCTACTTATGGATACAGGTGAACAGTGGGGAGAGCCCATCTGGCAGTTGCTGGGTGTTTCCTACAAACTCAGTTTGGCTCCAGAAAAATGTTGCTTTCCTCTTCAATTAGGACACTTGATGTTATACTTGCCACCTCCTTCTCTCAGAGTTTGAAGAGTATGAACACTTTGAGCTGCTTTGTTCACGGCTGCTTGCACACCCGAGGGAAGAGTAGGTTTGATTGAGTGCATGGTGACTGTAATGCTTTGTAGAGGCCTGACCTCTGGGGAGGGTATAGCTGTACTGGTAGAAGCAAAAATAGAGAAGTGGACAGAGGGCTGAGAACTTCCACCCACCTTTCCTGCAGAGCTGCAGTTTGATACTGCCTTGCTGATGAGATCTCCGCTTAGTCTTTGCAGCACATGGGTTCCAGGTGCTGTTCTAATATCTCTGAACTTCTTGCCCAAGGGGCTTGGCTGGCAAAGCAAGTTATGTTGTTTACACTGCCCACCTTGCAGAAGTGGTGAACTACTGCAGGTTGGATGCCTGGTTACTTTTATACTTGAAAAAATTGCTCCATTTGGCTAGGATGGAGATCTCCTGAAGGATCAGAGTTCTTTGTTGTGGAAAGTCAAGGTCTGTCGAATATACCTTGAACTAATTTTAAACTGAAGTGACTACACAATTAGGTCCTGAGACCTGTGAAGAAGGAGACTTGTTGGTACAGTTGTGTTGCTGTGTTGTTTCCACAGCTGTTGGGCTACAGCTAACCACATATACAAAAAAAAAAAAAGGCACCAAAGGAGTGTGGTCATATTTACAGGTTGGTTATAAATTAAGCTTACTGGCTGGAAGTTGAGAGATACCTTCAGGAAGATGACTGGAAAGAGCTGGTTATTGAATGGTGCTGGCTCTTGCCTCCAGTGATTGTGAGTGGCAGCAAGAGGCTTGTCTCTGCATGCTTGTGTCTGGAGCGGTTGTGTTTTGAGCAGTTGTCTGGGGAGGTTATGGACTGCATTGACTCTTTGGCAAATGAAGATGACAGTGAAACATGACAAAGATGATAATCTGATGTCTAGAGCAGAAGAGAGTGGAACATCATTTTTAAGGTCAAATAGCAATATTGGAAGAACTCCCAAGGATAGGCAGGACCCTAAGAGAGTAGCAGAGCATTTTTAATATGCTTCAAGTTTCCTTCCTTGAAAGAAGGAAGGAAATCTTGAAGATGATTCAAAATTTCCTGTAATGTTATCCTAAGATAAAGTCTTACTTGAGAATTGCAAATCATGCACTTTCACTTAGTCTGAGGTCAGTGGTGTTTTCCTAAGTGCTGAAAAAAAATCATTGACTTAGGTACCTGGTTTAATATTTCCACAGCATCTTAGGTAACAAGTCTTTCCTTGTTACTGTTTGGATTAATTTATTCTATGTGTTGAGCCAGTTGCTTTACTGTGAATTCTGTCGGTTTTTATGCTGTTATGATGGTAGTATCTAAGCTGAGTAACTTTGGGCTGTTTGGTCTTTGTCAGCTTTCCCCTTTAAATTCATAATTTTGAACTCCAAGGTGGCATTAAACATAAACCTCTTTATAGTGGCTTTCTGCTGGATAGCTATTGATGGAAAATTTGGGTGTTACAAAGCACATTGTTTTGATGGCTCATTAGTGAAACAAAACTTCTTTTCAGTGACAGAATTGGGGTAGTTTTTTCTCTTGGATTATTTTGTCTACATGTTGAGCCTAGCCTGTCTCTTCAAGGGCAGACTATAAGGCTTGGAGGAGGATTGGAGAAAACCCTTGCTCTGGAACTTACACTGGCAACCCATCTCAAAACTTGGAGGAGCTCCAAACAGGACCTGTGCCGCTGAGTTATTAATTTTGAGTTCTGCATGGCTGTTCTTCTGTGGGAAGAGGTTGTACTCAACATCCCAGTCCAACCAAAGCTGTTTATATCTTGTAACACTGGCTACCCGGAAGGTCCAGGAACAGAAGTAGACCACTGGGGCTGAGATTGTGTTTTTCAAAGATTGTTATGTGGGGAGCATCTGCCCAGATGATTGCAGACTTGATGGGATGCAGCAGCCATATGCTTCATTGTCTGAGAAGTTAATTTTTTTGTCAGCTTGGGTCTTGTTTTGTTTTTCTCAGGTGTTATTTTTTCCACTTCCTCCTGTGGGGAAGAGGGAAGTCAACAAACTTCCTAACATTGTAGAAAACTTTTTTTTTTTGAGATGTGCTACTTAAACACCTGTTAGCTGGTAGATGCAAGCTACATTGAGCTTTTCCTCTCGGCTTCCTATTACTGTTTTCCTCAGGATTGAAAGATGTTTCTGGCTCTTCTTACCTCTTTGCATTTGATAGCGGTGCCATAATGTATAGTGGATCTTCTTTAGACTCCTCAAGGTTGTGGACAAATTTGTTCTTCTGTAGTGCACCGTGATTTTTATCCTGTGCTTTCCTTCATGTGTTTAAAAAGCGAGGAGTGTGGAGAGAAATTTGTTTACAATCGTTTGCTTTAAAGATTGCTTCTGTGCTTGTAGGCAGAGACTTCTTCAATGAAAACCACATAGAAGACAGACCTGAGACGTTGAATGCTCCTTTCTCATGGCAGTATGGCCAGCTAATGGTTTCTGGACGTGTTGGGACTTGCCTCTGTGTGATGTTAATAAAAAATGGCTATTCTGTGGTAACTAGCACTCCTTCACACCCTTCTGTAATCTGAATTTTCAAGTTTAAGCAAGTTCTGCATTTCCATTTTAAAAGCAGTTAAGACTTTTTTCACCATATTCTATCCAGTTTAACAGAAGAGTCCCTTTCTGAACATGTGTGCAGCTTCTGGAGTCCGGAAACAAACTCCTCAGCTAACTTGAAGGGTTTCAGCTAGAATGTGGTAGCAGTTTAATACCAGTTCCCTGTCCCTTCTCCAGTAGCTCCGTGCTAGCCAGGTGTCCAGTGAAATGCTTCCCTACTATGTGAAAATCCTTCCACTGAATATTTAGACACTGCTGTGTGTAAGACTGCCTCCCATAACTGGAGTGTCTGCAGCAAAGACCAAGACCAGCCTGTGCTGGAGGGCAGGGCAGGGGCCAGTATTCAAAGCTGCAGACAGGGAGACCTGGATGAAAACATCTGCTGTGCTTGTACAATTGTGGAAGTGGCTCTGGTTTTGTGCCTGTACTGCCATGGGAGTGAGTGCCATGTCATGAACATTGTGGTTGAGGATGGGAAAGCTCAGAGTGCTTCTTTCAGGTTTGGTGCTAAACTGACCCAAGTGAGAAAGTGTAGCATCAGTAGAAACTGCAATAAAAAAGGCAATGCTTCCTTCTAGTTTGGAGTTTTCATTTAGAAAGGAAAAAGGTGTTAAGAGTAGTGATTGGAGGAAGTGTTGACAATTGTAGAATTTAAAATCAAATCCCTCTTGAGGTGACTTGAAACAAAATGGTGGGAGTTTTGAGTGTCCTTGAGGTGGTTCAGGTTGGGGTAGGGGTCACAAGCAGTAATCTGTCACAGCACTAACTTAAAGCTTGAGGTGCTGTGTGTGCAGTTGCAGCCAGAGCTTCCTTGCTGCTCTGGAGGTGAGTTTTTGCTGGCAAGGAGGGAGCTTAGTGTACAGACAAGAGCAATCCCTTCTGGCTGAGGGTAGGATTTTCCCAGCAGTTGGTTGAGGTGAGCCCATGGGTGTACAGAACCAGTTTTGATCCCAATCAGCCAGCGGGAATTTGAACTGGTTGCCTTGAATGGAGTGACCTGCACTCTGGTGACTCCTGCACAACCAGTGTGGGAAGCTGGGACACATGTGGCAATGCTTGTAGGGTTAGGGAAATGCTTGGAGGTTAAGCCCTCAGAGTTGAATCTAGATGCTGTGCTTGGTGGTGGTAAGATGTGGCCAAAGAGGATGGGGGTGACATAATGAACTGAACAGTCTGCTGTGCAAAGGGTGCTTTTGTTTCCAGGCTGGGGTTCTTATGTGCATCTCGTCTGTGTCAGGTCTACTTTGTTTTATTAAGACTTTTGTGAAGGCTTTATTTGCTCAAACAGAAGGTATTTAGATTTGCTGCCCCAGTGCTTCCAATTAGTGAACTTGTGCCTCCAGCTTCCTTCCAGTTGTTTATTGAACCAGGTGTCTGCTGCACAGTCTCTTCCCTTACTCTGAGCTTGACCTGCTTTCCTCATGTTGGCAGAAAAAGTAGGGCAGATTTCTAGCTTTGAGTATTATTAGCCAGGAAACAAAAAGATGCCCTGGGTTTTTATCACCCCCTTCCTAAAAGAGCTAACCTGTGATGAGGGAGTGCTTCAGGAAGCACTATGGTGATGCCAGGAGCCCTGGTCTGTGGGCAGGTGGAGGACAAACCCCTAGTCTGTTCCCTGGCCATCTTGTGGGATTCATTTGGCTGCAGATGGGAGGGACAAAAAAAGTCCCTGATGAAGTCCATGGACAAGAGAGTTTATAGGGTTCAGTTTAACCAGAGCCCAAACACATGGTAATTTCTTTTTTCTTTTTTTTTTTCTTTTGCATAAGCCAAAAGCTTCTGAGGTGATACTGTGCCTCTGAGTGGCAGCAAAGTCTGGCCTGATCTTTCTTGTTGTGGCCTTGGTTGTCAGAACTGTGTTTAGAGTGTGCCAGTGAATGCTCTTTCCTGGAGGTGTGTAGTTGGGATGTAACAGAATTCAGCCTGGAAACAGCTTGAGCACCTAGTTTTTGAAAGCTGATCATTTTACTTTCCTGGAGCCCTGTGTTAGTGCTTTATCTTGCTGACCAGCTGATGACATTGATTGCTGAAGGCCAACAGTCAAAACAGCATCCAGACCTCTTCCTGCTTTCACTTAAAGTAGATAGGTTTTCCTGGTGACCTGTTTAAGGATTTTGTCCCCACCTTTTTGGGTGGATGGTGGCAGTTGCAATAATACTGATTATTAATCAGTAATTACTTTAAGCCACAATTTTATTGTCTGTCACTAAAACTTCCAGGGACCTGATGGGTGACTGCTATTGTAAAGAATAACCAAAGGTTTTTGTCCTGACCTACCTTGTTTGATTCCTTAAAATAGACCAATGCTGCTTGTATCTGACTTACCACAGCTTCACAGCTGTATATGAATAACCTATTTTGTGACATGCTTTCAGTCTTTTTTTTTCTTCCAGTCTTAATTTAACCTATAATACTGTTCTTTTTCATTTCTTTCAGAATGGACTGCTGAATTGGGATTTATTGCAGACTCAACTGTACAGTGCTGCTCGTTGCTTCATCTATTACCAGTTATTTAAATTGGACTTTTAATATCCTGCCAGCTGCTGTGCACACACACATGCTGCATTGTTGCCATTCTCAGAATTGCATCTTTGAAACCCAGGCCCTCAGTAACCTTCATCGAAGAAAGAGGCGACCTCCTGCGTACGTTTGTAGAGGGAGATTTTGGCCCTGCTGCCCTCTGGCTTTCTGGCTGGTGCTGTATTTCTGAGACACCATGGAGCCCAGTATGGAGTACTGCTTAGCGCAGGTGCTGCAGAAGGATGTTGGAAAGAGACTTCAGGTTGGCCAGGAATTGATAGATTATTTCTCAGATAAACAGAAGTCAGCTGATCTTGAACATGATCAGACTATGCTGGATAAAATGGTTGATGGACTGGCCACTTCTTGGGTAAATTCCAGCAATTATAAGGTAAGACTTTGTCATGTGGAATGTGATTACTGTCAGATGTTTCGATGTCAAGTGCTACTTGATCTAAATGAAAGCTGTATAGTAGACATTCTATTATACTGTTCTGTAAGCTGGTAATTACACTGAATCAGTGATTGTTGTTCCAAATCTTGGCAGCTGATAGCTGCTATGATATTGAGGACTCAAGGCAGTAAGAATTCAGTAAATGGTGTTTTAAGCACTAGTGGATTTACATTTGGTGTTCATAGTTTGTGGTATCTTGGTTTCTTTGTGTACCTTGTTAGCTGGTGGCACTCTTTAATCATGCCAGTAGTTAGCAATGTTGTTGATTTCCTGCCATACTAAAAGATTTATAAAACTGAAAAAAAGCATATATAAACTGCACTTGTTTTCACTGTCATTAAACCTTGCTAGACTTCTTTTCCTATTTTCTGTGGGCAACACAGTAGATCAATTGTACTTGGCTCAAGAAAGGTAATGTCTGTGTGAGTCTTCTGTTGAGTTTGATAGTGTTGAGATGAGCTGGTAAGACACGGAACTCCACTGCCTTGTTATCCCTGTCATGTTACTTCATCTCCCCACAGGTTTAGAGAGAAAGTCCTACCACAGCCATGTACTGTGGGAGTGGGGAGGGATTCTCAGCTGTGGCTTGAAAAACTCCTGTCCTGGTCTGTTCATGAGGCTCTCTGTAATAGAGTACTGAAGCTATTATATGGGATGTAACAGTGTTCCTTTTTGATGAGTCCAGAAGAATCTCAGAGTGAAAGTTCCTACAGAGCTGAGCCTGAAGATATTTCACTGAGGGTTGTACTGGAGTTCACACCTGTAGAAGTGAAGGAGAGACTGGCTGTATAGGTTGTAAGTGCTCTGGAGCTCAACATACTCAAATTAATTAAAATTATTTTTGACAGAAGTTATGATTGGGAAGTGGTTGTGAGATTGCAGTGTTCTGCACAACTGCATTTCTTTCTCTTTGTTTTTGTCAACAAGCAGCTGCTGTAGAAGCTGTTTGGCATGTAGGAGAACAAAACCCCAAACACTAAAAACACGATCACCAAACCACCAAAGCTGATATGGTCTCAATAGAGGATCCGTTCTGGTAACCTTAGAGCACAGGAAGAAATTCTTAGTTTGCTGTTGTGAACAAGCAGTATACATATAATTTTCTGAGAGTATTGCATATTCTTATTGCCCCTTTTCTTGCTAGTTGGTTTTCTCTTACAAACTTCCATGATTCTGGGTAGAAGAGTAACCCAAGCACAGTAAAATTGAAATTGTTACCAAATGTGCTATTTGCATGGATTTCATGAAGTGATGTGAATGACAGAGCTGTGCAGTGCTTTGCAATCCCTGTATCCCACTTAGTTTGCAGAATTTCTATTCAGGTAACTTGCTCGTCTTCCCAATCTTTAGTCTGTTGAACTACACACTTATGATGATCTCTGTGGTATTCCTTTTCCAGTAACAAACTGGTGGCACTTCTGTACTGCAGGGACTCTATTCCAGAACTCATGCTGCTGAGATGGCTGTTCATTAATGTGTGTGTTCTATAGATAGCATTTGCTGTAATTAATAAGTTCTAGTAAGCATAACAGAGACATGTCTCAGATGTCTGGAGGGTGTTTTCTCAGTGAATGAGTATAATAGGAGATGTGAAGCTTTTGAGTGGGGCAAGCTGACTGTTTGGAGGTCAGTGATGTGGTGAAGTCTACTTCAAGATCCAGCCAAGGCTTAGTGCACCCTCTTATGCCAATCTCTTCCTTTTGTTTTAATGCCTGCATCATCATTGCCTTTTTTCCTGACTGCTTGTGGGGTGTGGTTTGGAAGCTCTGCTTTTTCTGGTGTGACAGAGCACAGGGGAGCTGGTGTCATTTGATCCAGTTCATGGATTAGTGTGTCAACTTTAGGAGTGAAAGGCCAAGCATCACTGCTCTAGGATAGCCATCTGGAGAGCTAAACTGCAATGGTCTGGTCACAATGGAAGAAGCTGAAATATTTGTAGTCTGTTCTCACCTCAGTCTCTTAATTTGAAAAAGTATCAGCTTAAAACAAAGATTGAGATCTGCATGATTTGAATTTGATTTGATTTGAATTTGAATCTGATTTGAATTTTCCTAATACGTGAGTGATAAAGTGTGTGTTCTCAGAATAAGACTGAGTGTGGATAACAGATCCATTATCTTGGGACAGCATGCAGTTGATTCATGGCTCCTGCCTGTCTAGGACTCCTCTAACTAAACCCTTGTGCTTATATGTTATCACTGAGGAAACATCAGCAAACAGAGAAGTGACATCTCTAAGGCAAACTAGTTCAGTTTGGATTAAAAGGAGCTTGAACTGATGATGAAATTGCACCTTTACAGGAAGGGCTCGAGCAGTGTCCCTCATTGGCATACAAGTTTGATCTGTGTATGTCATGGCCATCACTGACCTTTGTAGGCTTTGCTGTTTTTCTGTACATTGTTTCTATTTTTTCGTGACACTATTTTATGCAGCCCTTGACCTCAACACAATGACTGTAGACAATGGAGTTGTCTTTTTCAAGAGATTCAGGAAGAAATAGAATGAAGGAGGGCAGAGATGCTTTTCTTTGCTTGGTGCTGTCCAAGTCTGTTAAAAACATCATGTGTAGAACATAGTGAGGCTTAACATGCTTCTGATAGCGCTCAGTACTCTGAAACTCCTCTAACAAATGGTCTTGTGACCTGATCACTGGTTCCTCCTTTGTACCAGGCAGCTGCCTTACGTGCAGAAGGCACTTGGATAGTTCAGGATAGTTCAGCTTTTCAAGTCAAGGAAACATAAAGGTGATTATATGAAACAAGGCACTGAGGTCCAGTGCAAAGCCATTTGCATGTTTGTGCTTGCCAGCAGTGTGCTTGAACTGCACCTAACAGCCATTGCAGGCTTGAGTTTTCCCAGCAGTACTTACTGGTGGGTAGAAGACAGACGAATGGGGCAGAGTAAAAAGATGAATTCTCTTTGAGAGCTCTTACTCTTCTTTGGCGCACAGTTGCTTAGAGCAGACAGCCTGTGTGTGGGCACTAGGAGTTTTGGATTACACCAGTGAGGTTGGGCTGGGGAAGGTGTAGCAGGATGCTGCAGACCAAAGAGGAATTCTGCCTCTGGTCTGTTTCTTCATTTTGTGCTTTGTTTGCTTGGTCAGTGGTGTTTCAGGATGGTGGTTCTGCTTGACTTATTTCTTTCCCTGATAAGGATACAAGAGAATTATTTTGGTGAGCTTTGAATCTGTGAACAATAACTAAGGCCTGCGCAGAGCTGTCTGTCTTGAGACATGAGGCAAAACAGCACAGCAGTGTCAGAGGCTTCAGCGTGCCCTCTCAGGTTCACAATCCTATGGCAAGGGGAGAGAGCTGAAATCGTCGGTAATCCCTTGGTGAGCCATCTCGCTTTGAGCTGCTTCTGCAGTATTTAGTAATGCTGATGTTAAGTGTGCAGCATCTCCTGGCTCATCTGTGGCTGATGAGCCTTTCTCAGTACCCAAACCATGGTGTTTCATATTAAGGTGTAATGTAAAGTAATACGTACAGGATCTTAAAGTAGTTTTCAATCAGCCTGATACTCTGAGAGGTGAACTGAGAGTGTTCAGCAGTGACCTTCTCTCGCCTGCTTCTCCTCAACAGTATTGGGAAATGAGGTTTCTTGCACGTTTCTTTTCCCTGGGATGTGTTGCCTGTGCTGTTTGAGTTGAGGTTTCCAGTGGAAACAGCCCTTGTTTACTGCAGGGTTTTTTTTAGACAAACATCCAAGATTGAACTCGGAGATCGATGGTGACAGAGCCTTCAAGCAGGTCAGGGTCCAACATACTGAAGAGAGATTCTATTCAGTGTTTTCACATGTTGCGGAGTGGTAGGAGAGGCCAGTTTGAAGTGAAACTGGATGGAGGTTTGCAGTAAGGAATTGGATGAAGCTTTGTATTTTTTTCATGCACTTTGGCAAGTAGTGAATTTTGGTTCTGCACTGCTCTCACTGGACAGGGTTTGCTTTCCAAGGAGAGTATCTCACCTCGCATAGGATGGTCCCTTTGTCCCAGTGCTGCTGGGTCTGTGCAAGGCTCTGTGCCCAGTGGCCTGCAGGACTGGGTTTTGCCTCTGAGAGGCAAGTTAGGAACTGACATGGTTAACAGACCCCCAGGTCTGAGGACACATCCACAGCCTCCTGCTGTGCTGGTAGACTCAGTCTGTCAGGGCAGGGCTGTGTCCTGAGCTTTGTTTTTGTTCATGTATGGAGCACTTCAGATTTGATTTGTTTAGCTCCCAGCTCATTTTGTTACTGAGAGAGACATCATGGTCTTTAAAGTAAAATGTGAGATGTTAATGAGAATTTTTTTGATATGGTGAAATATTGCATGGATATTTTATTTCCCCTGACAAAATTCCTAATAGCATTAGAGAAAGCAACCTTCCATTCTGATCTGTTTCTGAATATCAAGCATTACAAGAGCACGTTTCACTGAGCTAAAGAGAAATAAAACTTGCATACATAAATTAGCTGGCTTTCTTAAACTGTGTTTTGAATAATTTTTTTTTGCTTGCTAATTGAAGGGTAGAACAGATGGTGCAGGCTTAGTTTAAAGTGACGTCCATTAGAGTTACTTAAGCTGATGAATGGTTGTTCACTATAAGCATACATTTGTTCTCTATACCATGTTTATTTTGGTTGAAATTCGGTAGAAGAAATCCAGATTTAAGAAATAATTATCATGCATGGTTATGGGCTGATATGATAATTTGGTGAGTGTGTTTTGTTGAGTGTTTAATGCATGGAGGAAAAGGGCTTTACCATCTGGGGAAGAAAGAGAGACTTGTAAAGGGTTTCCAAGCAGCTGCTGTTAGCTGCTGAGTTTTGAGCTGCTGGGGGTGCATGGAGATCAGTAATGTATACATTCATCTAGCACTTTCATCCCTTAAAACCTTTTTACCATGAAGCTGAAATTGCTAATAAAAATGAATTAAGTTAGTTTAGAGGCACAAAAGATATGAGAAAGGGACTGTGAAGGAAAAGTGATCTTGAGATCTGGACTTGAGAGTAGAGCCTATTCCTTGCATATGCCCATATTGCAAAAGGTATCTTGGCAGAAACTGCTTTTGATGACTTTCCTTGTGGGGAGAAGAGTTACCTTAGGAAGGGCTAAGGACTCATTTGGTTTGAACTGCATTTGTGGAGTGTGCCCAGTCCTTATTTTTAGGCTTCTATGCTGGCATGCTCCTAATAGGTGGGTTTTCCTGCCTTAAACTTGTGGAAGAGCAGTGTTTTGGCTTCAGGATATCCAGTTTCCTGTAGGCATTGATGTTAATTCCCAGTCCAGCTGATGAGTTGTTTTCCCTCTGGCTCTAATAGCTGGACCTGCCTTCCCAGCACTTTAACTGCTCCGTGGGGTTATTCGATTGGATTATGGTGCAGCTCTTACCTCTGGTACCAACAGTGTGGGCACTGCCACAGAGGGTGCAGTGGAAAATAGAAGATTGTAGTGGCTGGAGTAGATCAAATTCAGTACTAGCTTCAGACTTTTGTATTCAGGGAAGGGGAAGAACTATGTGCTCTAGCAAGTCAGCATTTAGAATTTCCCTGTGGATTTTTCTTCATACTTAAAAGGTAATAATGACTGGTGTAGCAGGATGGATTGTCCTTTTCTGACTGCAGTGGGAAGAACTGGAGTGGAGCAGTAATGCTTTCTTGTTTTATGCACAAATGTGGATGTGCTACTGATGGCATAAAACAAAAGGTTTGTGAGCCTGAGTGTACCAAAGAACTGCATCTTTCAGTTGTTTACCAAGGTATTATCAAATAAAATATAAATAATGAGAACCTACAGGATCTCAAGGGAGTGTGAAGAGTGAAAACAGTGTTGAAATAATGAGGACAGAAGTTTGTTTCCATAGTGGCACATTTATGCCTAACCTCTTCCACTGGCTTTAGAGCTCAATATCCAGAACTCATTCATGAAATGGAGGGGAAAATAACCCCATCCCTGAGAAGAAATGTAGCTTTTGCAAACCGAAGTGTGTTTTCTTTGGGTCAGCTCTTTCAGAAGTAGTTGAAACCTGGAACAGAGTCCTCAGGCGTCCCAGAAGTGTCTGCAACACAGCAACTTTACAAACCCTAATGAGATGCTTTAGACCAACCAAGAGTTTCACATACAGTAAAACCCCTCCAACTGTTTTACCTCTCTTGTTCTCACCAAAGCAGCCTAATTGCAACACTTACATGGTGTTTAATTAAAGACAGCTTGATATCCTGTCTTTTGGTAGCTCATAGTGGATGGTGAGAAATAAATGGAAAAACGGGATACGAAGTAAAAGTCTCCCGTACCTATCACTCTGGGCTTGTAGGGATTTGAGTCCCTGATTTTGTTTGCTGACCAAATTAAGTTCCCATAGGATTTGAGTGCTGGGACTAACAAATGTTGTCTGTGACTGTTTTTTTTTCTTCTTTGTTTGGTGTATCAGTGTGGGGGGTTTTTTGTTTGTTTTTTTGCATTTTTGTGTGTGTAGTTTTGGTTTTTTTGGTGTATGTTCTTTTAGGGGGTGGGGGTTTTTTGTTGGTTTTTTTTGTTTGTTTGTTTTGGTTTTGTTTGTTTGGGTGTTTTTATTTTATTTTTGTTTTGTTAGGTATGTTTTCTCTTGGGTGTTTGGTAGAGTGACTCCCTCAGCATTGGCAAGGGCAACAGGCTCTAGTTTGGGACTGGGAGTCTGGGTCAACACACAACAGACTGAAGCATTGTGGTTACTAAATTGAGAGGTTAAAGCTATTCCTTTAATGCTGGTGTAGTGTTTCATTTGCAGCACTTCAGTGCTTGTCACCAGGGTTTATTAGAGATCTAGCACAGTTAGCCAGTGCCCAGAAAACCTTGGTGTGTATTGCTTCACTGCAGGCTAAGGGTCACAGCTGATGCATTGGTGGAAAAGGCAGATTATTGGGGATTTATTTTCATGGGATAAGGGTGTACTAATGCTATTGTAGAGTGCCTTATTGGGCCCTTCTGTGGCATGTGTTGTACAGTTCTAGTTGCCTGTCTGTAAGGAAGGAATTCAAGCTGGAACAGGTGCAGGGAAGGGCTAGTGGGGTGTGCAGGGTATTGGAGAGCCTGCCTAACCAGAGGAGACTAGAGGCTTGGCTTGTTTAGTTTACAGTATGAAGACTGACAGGGAGTATGACTGCTGTCTATAAATACATCAGAGGGGTGACCGTCAGGGAGGGGAAAGAACTCTTAGATTTAAAGGGCAGGGTTAGCACAAGAACGAATGGGTATAAACTGGCTGTGAGTAAAATTTAGGCTGCATGTCAGATGAAAGTTGCCTGCAGAAAGATCATTGTAAAATTTGTGGAGCTAAATAGATAAGGACAAGACATTTGGTTTTAGGATAGATCTTGGGATGATTTTGAATAGTTTATGTGCAGTGTAGAGTAACAG
Source organism: Corvus kubaryi (assembly GCF_017639235.1). Classification (NCBI taxonomy): domain Eukaryota; kingdom Metazoa; phylum Chordata; class Aves; order Passeriformes; family Corvidae; genus Corvus; species Corvus kubaryi. The sequence continues at coordinate 11,293,080 of NW_024581135.1, forward strand.
GATTATGCACAGTGATAAGGAAGTTTCATTTCAGTCCTTTGTGTGAGAACATGTATGATACTGTGCCTGAAACTGCTTGAAGACTTTAAGTAAAATATTTTAAAGAGTGTACTGGTTTTGGTCCTCAGAAATCCCAGAGTGACTTACAGAGACTGTTCATGTTGTGCCTGTTACCTATGGAGTAAAATTAGCAGTCATTTATATGCATGTGTGACCCACCTCCCTTCTTGTTTAGTAGGTAGCAGGGTGAGTAGGAGTGAATCCTCACTTTCCCTGACATGACCTGAATGGAAGGTTAGTGTCAGTGCTGGATTTACTGGCACGTTGATTTCTTTGCTAGGCTCTAACTTGTTCAGTGGGGTTTTGTTGTTCTCTTGATGCTGAAAGAAATATTCATCAACCCCCAGGGTCCTCCCACCAGCACCAACCTGTTAGCTTCTCCATTAAAAAGTATGCACATTCTTCCATGTCTTCTTTGTGGGATATTCCTTGAAGTTGTCTTAAAAGCTGTTCTTGTCTCACCCTTTGAACTTCCACATGAAAAAATTGTCTACTGAAAAGTCCCACTGTCAGTGGGCTCTAGTTGCCTCTGACTTGGTCTAGTTTTAATTGAGTCATTTTGTAAGCAGGGAAGTTGTATGAAGCCTCATTTCCTTTGACTTTTTCTATGTAGATTTGCTGGTGTCTCTTGCTTTGGTTTTCCTCATGCTGAAGTCTGTGTTTTAGTGGAATCTCTTTTGGTTACTGTATTTGTAAGAGCATATCATCTTTGGTATCTCTGTTTTCCCTACAATGTTAGGTTGAAGTTCGGTAAACTTGGCTAAAACTTTGAGAAGTTGGGAAGAAAAAAGAATATACAAATGTTAGATCAGCAATTTAATGATCTCTTCCTTAAAAATAGGACTGAAAAATACCCGATAATACTCTTTTTTTAACATTCCAGTGTGTTCTTAGCATTAAGTGCACCTATGGGATTTTTTTGGAGGACCAGCTCATGGGACCAGGTAGTCTGCTGCAGGGTTACCTCTGTGTTTCAGATATGCATTTCTGGCTCTGGCAGCCCTTCTTTTTCAGCAGGTGCCTTTTGGAACTGAAAGGTAGCGTTACCTATATGGCAGTTGGATCAGCTCTTAGGATCACAGGGTAATTCAGGTTGCAAGGGTCTTTGGACTCACCATCTAGTTCCATCCACCATATCAGTGTATACTGTCAAGGCCCTAAAACTTGTTTCTTACTTGTTTTCTAGAAGAATTTATCAGTAGGTAAGTGTCCCAGTGTCAGAGGTGCTTACATGAATTGACTCCTGTGTAAATGTTTTTGGGATGCCAGTGACGCCAGCAGTTTTGTGTGCTGAGTCACCCAGGGTACCAGTAACAGTTTAACTGAGACTGAGCACAGTCAGATTTGCCCTCCTGCTTGCCTTGCTCAGAGCTGATGGTTGGAATTGTGCTTTGTGTGAGTCTGTATGAAGCTGCCTTGTGTAATTGTATCCTGTGTGTCGTCTGGTCTGTGGCCATATCATTAAATGCAGGAGGGAACACAGTGGAGACATGTAGTCTCTGAATTTCTCCAAATGAATGTTGCCTTCCATAAATGATTCATTACTTTCTTTCTAGATGAGATCTCTTTTTTTTTAACTAGGCAAAACCTACTGAGTTCCTCATTTGTGCTAAACATGGAACTTTAAAACAAAGCAATATTTGACTATTCAAGAATCGGAGCAAAGACTCCCAGTTATCACACCATGGAGAGCCTGGTAATTTTTTATGGTGTGGCTGGGATTTTAGCCAGAGGAGAAAATGTGTAGGGCTGAATCTGCCTTAAGTGTGAGAAGAAAAAGCATTAGTAGCCACAAAAATTTTCTATCCCCAAAAGTAACTCCTGGAGAGAAGTTTGTGGAAATGATGAAAAATTGCACAGTAGAGCCCCATTCTGATGTAGAACCATAGCATGGCTCTAAGGGACCTTAAACATCATCTGGTTCCAGCCCCCCTGCCACTGGATGGGACACCTTCTGCTAGACCAGGGTGCTCAAAGCCTCATCCAGCCCGTCTGTGCCCTTTGTGTGGCAGCTCTGCTCCTACAGGCAGGATGTGTGCACACAAGCACAAAGGCTGGCAAGATTTCTTTGGGGTGTGGAAGCATTGTGAGGTGAACTGTGGTGGTACCGCTTTGCCAATGTTAAGAGTGTTTGTGCCAGTCAGCTGGTAGTTGAGAACCTGGTAGCAGCAAATGGGAAACCTAAAGTTGCTTCGATTCAGCATGTTACGAAATTATATTATCTGAGTAATATCTGCATTTACTGTGAAATGTGTATTAGGAATCAGCTCTTTGTGCTAATTTTCTTTGTCTGTTAGAACTATACTCCATTAAAAGACAGCAAGTTTGCCTTGTATTGCCATGACTCTCCATTTGACTAATATCAAGTGACATAGTTGTGTTTGGTCTAATTGGAAATCCTGCTGCAAATGGAGGCATCAGCGCTTGTGCAGTGACATGGAACAAACGTCTGCTTTTAACAGTTTGGGAGGACTTCATGTCTCCCTGTTGGGAGCTTAGATAAAGGGTCGCCGCTCGTTCAGTGCGGTGCAGAGCTGGACATTAGACTTTTACTGACATATGCCCATCACCAAAGTTGTCTGATGGAGCCAGACCTGTTAATACTCCAATTTCTGTAATAGCTCTGTAAAGATAGACAGCTCTAGCTTTCACATTGGAATAAAAACTGTACCTGAGTTTTGGAAGGAATTCTGTTTGCTCATAGCTGATGGAGTCCATCCTGATGCACCAAACTGTTTAACCCAATACTCCCTAATAAACTATGTATTTTTGTGTGCTCTCATCTGTTCGGAGTGCTGTGGACAGAATGATCCTTGTGCAGATACTGCAGTACACTCCTAGTTTGGTAAATTAACTCCTTGGAGAAGGCAGTAGTGTACTGTGATTAACTCTGAGATGCTCAGAGGGGCACTGCAGTGTTGTATCCTGAGGCATGAAGGGTGCCATTGCTGTGCTGCTGTTGTGTGCATGGCTGAACTGCTTGACCTCCAAAAGGAATTTCTCACACAATGATTGGATGTGGTATGGAAAGCTGAAACTGCACACCGGTTTTAGGAGGTACATGCTCTTGCAGATTGGAATACTTTGTCTGTCTGGCTAGAGCTTTTCTTCCAGGCCTGTATGGGTAGCTTTCCTGGTTTTCCTGTCTGCCTCTTCTACCTTCTTTCCCTTAGGTCTTTGGAAAGTTGTTACCTGCATAATTTTGCTGGAATGTGAATAAGTTATGTGAGTACGTCTGCTTGTGAAAGACTACTAGCTTCAATCCCCATCAAGACCTGAACTTTCTTGTTGCCTTCAAAGAGCTCTGCTTCTTTCTTCATGTTGTTCAGGTCTCATTCTCTCCTTGCAGTTTCATCTGTTTCCTTCTGGAATTTCCTGTTCTATAAGCCTGCTAAAAGTTAATGAGAACGTTTCCTAAGAGCAGGAGGGCAAGTGTGGAGAAAAGTGCTGTGGTTCTTGTTTGAAAAGTTGCACCTAGAGGTGATGTGTGATGGGAATTAGTATTACAAATGGGGTGGGAAGGCAGGATCTTGGACCAAATGACAGTGCTTTGAAGGTGAAGATATGAAACATCAATTTGCAGAACAGCTAGAGAGGGATGGTGGTGTGAAAAGAAGGATCATTCATGAAAAAAGGTATCACTGTAAGATAATTCCCTTACAGCAGTAGTGTTATAAATGGGGCATATATTTGGGAAAGGTGGAAGGGAAAGGATGTGTAACAGCAGAAAGGTGAGCTGCTGAGAACCATGTGAGAACTTCAAGCTGTTTTATGCAGATGGGATAGGCTGGATTTTAGGTCTGCATGAAATACTGCAAGTTTAAACACTTAGTAAATTTAAGAAGTATGTTTCAGATTTCTATCAGGGAGACCTCTTAGTTGAGTACTAGGTACTAACATGGTCTTTTCTCAGCTGTTGATCCTTCATTGTGCTATCACTGAGGTATCTGGGGCTGATGCTAATTGATGGCTCTCTGATTGGCGTTTCTGAGTTTTCTGATGGCCATTTTCAGGAGGAAGTAGTGCATGAGAATTATAGCAGAGTGTGCTGAAGCTGGACAAACACTTAAGAACAAGGTGGTAGCTCTGTTACAAAACTAAGTCATGTGAGAGCTGGTGTGAGGGTGGCTTGCTGGCTCTTTGGTCTGTGGAAAAGCAGGTTTCTTGTGATGTAGTAGTGAAGCTGTGTAGGTCACATTGGTCCCATGGGCTCCCCAGTTCTTTCAGCTAACGTAAAGGAGGGAAATAAGGTGAAGGGAAAGTTGATCTAGACAGGAGAGCCAGGATAAATTGCTGGAATATGTACTTTATACTCTTTGTGGGTACTCCAGACTTTTCATGTGGTGTTTTCCGTGTTTTAACTAGAATCCAAATTTATCACAATTGTTTTGCAGGAGTGTGTTTTATGATGATTCCAAGATGATAGGTCAAACATCAATATAAGCATATTGGACTAGGCACAAAGGGTGGCTTTGGTGGTCCTACTGTTTTCGTGTTCCCAGTCAAAGGGGCTCATTTGGTGTAGCTACAGCCCTCGAACACTGCTTAGCAAAGGCTGTGCTTTGGATGGGTGAGGCATGGAGTGAGAAAGCATGGGGAGCTGTGCAAGTGTCCATGTCTCAAAGAACCAGTTGTGCAGACAGGTTAATCCTGGCAGTTCAAAAGGCCTGGATAAAGCCCTCTGGGAAATCTGAGCAGAGGGCTCCTGTATGAGCCAGGAGCTTGGAGAAGAAAGGAGCTGCTAATCGGGGAAAAGATGGAGCTGTGGGGAAGGATGAGGTTGGGATAGACTCTACTTTTGCTGTGGGAAGATAACCAGTGGTGACTCTCGGGTGGTAGTCTGAGAGGAATAGAGCAGGAGACATTCTGGTGTGTCTTTTTACATTGGGGTAAGGAAAGCACAGGCAAAGAGAAGAGGCCAAGGGCAGGACTTTTAGATGGTGTTCATCAGGGTGGGAGTTGAGCCAGGAAAAACTTCTGGGACGTCAAGTAGATGCCCTGAGCCTGTTTATCTTCCTTCTGTTTACTTCATGGCTGTCACCATTGAAGTCTGCCATCTTCAGACTTGGAGGATGGAAATGAAATGTGTTACTGGGGAGTTGTTTTCCAGGGATCAGAGGGGCACTTGTGATAAATTAGAGCAGCAGTTCTGGTAAGTGAATGTGTGCTATGAAATGGCTCTACAGCCAAACTTGGCTGAGGAACAACTAAATCAAAAATGCTCTAATAACTGCATTTTTTAATCAGGAAAGGTGTGGTAATGTTGGGACAATGGGAAGTCTGGAACTTAATTAAGAGCCAGATCCTGCTGCCACTGAAGTTGGAGAAATTCAAATTGACTCCAACTGCTGCAATGTGCCATGTGCAGACTCTCTGGAGATGGGACATAATTTTGGATGAGCACCACAGCTAATGTGGGGAAGAAGGGGTCTGTTTATTTTTAGTTTTAACTCTTCAAATGCTGTTAATAACATGCCTGTGTTACTTGTGTGTATGTTAATAAGGATTAATTTACATTTGGATTTTGTTTCTTATGGAGATTTTTTTCTGGGAGACATTCCTTTGAGGCATACCTTCAATAATGGGTAATTGGGGGATAACTAATCTTGTTTAGTTTTTTGTTATGGAAGTCAGAGTTAGTGATTGAAATTTATGATTTGCCACTCCTGCTATTTGAAGCTTTTGAATCTGTATTTCCATGTGATAGTTTCAGTGATTTCTAAGTAAAAACACATTGGTAATTCTTTTTATAGTCAATTATATGTGAATTTATATCAGAAATTTTGGCTTCTGTGCTAGTTACTTTGGTATTGTGTGACTGTGGCATCTTCTAAACCTGCTGTTTTGTATAAAGCTTTTACACTATAGAAGATGGGGAAAAAAATCTTGGGCTATTACTGTTTTTTTGTACTGCCCTAGGAATGGATATGGGAACAACTCCAGCCCTCTCTGCTTCTTTGCACTCTGCTGGGGTGCACCACTGTTGAACCTGTGAGCTCTCAGCCATTTGGAACTTGGTTTATTGTTTAGGGAGCTATAAAAGATAACTCGAAGGAAGTGAGGCTGTTGTCTGTGGGCTTGCATTTGGACTGTAGAGATCCACATCCTTATTAGAAAGTATGTAGATCACTGTATGTTTCAGAAGGCTGAAAACTATTGCTTGTGAATTGGGGGTGGGGAATCCTTTTTTGGCAGATGACAAAAATGCTTATGTTTTTCTGCATTTTACAGTGGTGTATGCAAGGTCTGTATCTATAACAAAAAATAAATTGTTGGTCAGAATTCTTAGTTCTGATTTTCTTCCTTTATTTGATTTAAAGATCTTAAATCAGGTTAAACCCTAACGCTGTTCCAGAAGAAATACTTTATTCATAGAAAATAATTGGTTTCAGTGCAGAGGGAACTGCTTGGGATTTCACGAACTGTATTACATAGGATATCAGATTAACTGATCTAATGAGGCCCTCTGCCTCTAAAAATCTGTTAGTGATGCAAATAATGTAGGATAAAGAGATCATAGTTTCTGCTGCCTGTATTCTTTAAAATTATGTAGCTTGATGATAGACAGATATTGCTGTTTTCAATAATTTTTTTGTTCTCTTGTCCTTGCTGTTTCCTTTGCACTTCCTAGATCAGTGGTGTGAGGAGGATGGTTCCCTCTGCTTCCAGACAATGCTTGTTTTGACATCCTAAAATCCGCTCTTGGTTATTTTGGGGGAAATGTGCAATCTCCTTTGACTTGAATAGAATCATTCTAGGTATAAGCGTCTGAGGAGAGCAGCTGATTAACCAACATTACAAGCTGGATTGTGATTTGGAATTAAGGTTTCAGTCACGAGAGCTGTCATTGTCCAGAACATTGGTTGCTTGGGTTCCTGCTGTGTAATCAGTTGGGGGTTGTGTCTTTGTATGGAAAGGGTTACTGTTCTGTAGCAAATACAAGAGCTGAGAGTGAGGTATTTGGAAAAGCTGATCAGCAGATACTTGGTTGTCCCAGGACCTGTGGTGGTGTCCACATTCTTGCAAGAAAGAACTTGAGGGTGCATCCTGCTCCTCTGAGGCTTGGCAGGGAGGAAGATAAGGATTGAACCTTATTGAAAGAGGTTCTTTGCCACAAGCATTCTCTTTCTCACTGACAGGTTCAGTGTTTGTGGATGACATGCTTAACCTGCATATGGATGTTGTTTTCATCTTTGTGCCTGTTTTGAATCTCTGCTGTTCAGTGCTCATTTTTGGAACAGTTGCATACCTGTGAGATGAATCTTGTTTTTTCCTTTTATCTGGCATGAAAAGATTAAAAGGAAACTTGAAAAGAAGCATGTGTGCTTTTATTTGACTTGCACAGCTAATTTTCTCCTTAATGCAGTGAGCTTCAACTTGCTGCTGAAAGCAAGTTTGTGCACATGCACCAGGAGTCTGCAAGAGGAGAATCACAGGGAGATAAATGTGCAGTTCCTGGGGAGCTGTAGATCCCGTTTCCTTATGCTTTTTTGTTAGTGATGAGCTGTAGGTGATCTGTCTGCACTGTGGACAGTTGAGCCTCATGTCAGTCTTTGTCGTTTTCAAGGCTTGGTGGGTCTCAGGCTGTGGTGGTGGCCCATGCCTTGCATAGTGCCATCTTTCAGCAGGGGCTGTGTTTGTCCAGAGTATTTGGTTTGGAGCATGGACTCCTTCAATAGAGATAATGCTATTTGGTGGCTGATGTCTAAAGCTTTCACTAGAACCAATCTGTATGAAACTTCCTGAAAGTCCTACTTATTAGGAGGAACCTCCCTGCTTCTCCCCTGATCTTGCAAGATCTGATTTAGAAATATTTAGTGCATGTTTTTGCTAAATATACTGTAAGTAGTTGGTTTGGAGGTTCACTGCTCTTCTGATTGGCAGAGTTAATGACATACATATCCTGAAAGTCTTTGATGCTGGATCAAAAGAAAATAAAATGATTTTGGAAGAATGAGATTAATATAAATTTTTAAATTCTGTAGTGCATTTCATCTGAACGTATCTGGAATTACTTTTCAGACCAACAAAATGGCTAAACCCATCATCGAAGCCTGCTGCTCCTACCTGCCTGAACAATAGACATGGCATAAATGTGTTGCTTTCTGTCAAGAGAATTTGACTGGTTTAAATATTGATGCTATGTTCTTTAGTCACCAGCCGTTCAGGCAGAGATTGTATTTAGTTCCTAGTTCACAGATAAAGTAGCAAGGCAATACTACAGGGAAAATTTGGCAATGGTCTTGCAGTGTACTCTGCCTCCATTCTGCCCTCTGAATGGGGATGAAACTGCTCTGAAGATTTAAGTGTATTTACTGCAACATTGGGTTCATGTGGAGCTGTTCCCCCTCCCCTGATTGCTGCACCAGTAGGTGTGTTAGGTAGCTTGGCTCTGGGGGCACGTTGGTGCTCTGCCCACCACAGCTCTGGCAGTCTAAAGGCTTTTGCTTACCAGACTGTTCTGGAGCTTCCTTGGCCTGCGCTGGTGTGACTGAGCACAGAGCCTGGTGTGCAGTACTGTCACTGGGAGAGGTACAGACCCAGTGTTAGGAATACGTTTGTACCAGCCATGGTGGGAGGGAAACCTCCTCTGTCTGCAAGACTGAAATAGGCTGGCAGGCAAGGTGACTCCATAGGGAAGAGGAAATCCTTGGATATTTTTCACGCTCTTCATTTTCTGCCTTATGTTTCTATGGAGCTGTAAGTCACTCCCCAAAGTATGAAGGCTGCTCCACAAATTCCTGGTGAGAAGGATTCCTCACTGTGTGGAAGAGAGGCTGGGTGAGTTGCTTGCCAGTCTTGGCCCCTTCCATGTAAAAACACAATTAAACTACTGCAGGTGGGTTTTGTGTGTGTGTGAGAAGATCACAGTTACGAGTTAATCTGTCTGTGTTGCTGAATTGTGAGCAGATAAGTGGGAACTGGGTTTCTGCTGGTGTAAAGATTTGCTGGGAAAGCAGGTGCCTTTGCAGGGATTAGCTCCAGGGGAAAAGGTGTTTTCTCTCTTGCTGCTATATGCAGGTGTTCTAGCTAATGCCACATGCAGATGCTTCTCGTTCCAGATTAATGATGCCTTGTTCCCCCAGGTCTCAAGGAGGCTGTTTAAAGGAGGGAGAAGTGTATTGACAGGATTCAGTTGCTGAGTCTGGTCTGTTTGCCCAGTTCCTTAAACCATCACAGTGAATTCACTTGGGAGCCACGGGAAGGGCTTAGTTGCTGCTGAGCTGGCAGCCCTGGCTGCAGGTAATTGCAATTGTGCCTTCAGTAATTTGGGCTCTTGGGAAATGACTGGAGGGCAGAACCTTGCCATTCTCCCCAACCATATTGTATAGTCCAGGTTTGAAAGAAGAAAACTTCTCTTGCAGATCCTTGTCAACCAACCAGTACCGCTCCCAATCTGACCAGTGAAGGAGCTGTGTGGGTTTTGTTTGGTGTCAGTAAGAGGAGAGTGATAGTGGAGAGTGGTTAAATAGTGAAGAGCCTGCTACTGACTCAGCTTGCAGCAAACCCTTCTCCCTCCACTGGGTGCTGAGGCTGTAAAAGAGAGGTGGTAGTGTTAAAATCCAGGTTTGCAAACCACAGGTCTGCACCACAACCAAGCTCTTCTGTGCAGGGAGTCAGAATAGTAGTCCGGTGTATTTGCAGGTGGCTCATGGGATGAGGCTTTAGATACCCTGCAGACAGCAGCAGAGTTTTTGGGCTTGTTTCCGTCCTGCTTGTGGTGTTTGCGGCCAGCAAGGAGATGCAGCCCCTGCCTGTAGGAGGTCATGCTCTGCTTAAAGGCTGCAAGAGAAGACACAGTTGCAGCAGCAGTGCAGAATGCCTCACTTGGAAGTTGGTTGCCCATTTTGTTCAGCTGTGTTCAGGAGAAAGCTCTGGAGAAAATATGTTGAAGAGTTTCAGAGGTTGCATATGAATTTTTAGGAGACCCTAACCACAAGCTAGGCCATATTTTTCCCTGTGGTTTTAGGATTGATAAGCATTGTGATAATGCGATACGAGTTCTACACATTACTGTGTAAGACTAGCCTGTAGTAACTAATGTGTTTTGGTGGTCTCTGCCTTTATGATATTCAGGCTACCCATAGAAGAAAAAAAATCTGAGATAAGGTTTTAAAATAAAGTTTCTATTTCCAGGTAGTCTGGGCTGTTTAATATCCTCTCTTGTATGAAGAGCAGTGAGTCTGTTTCCAAAGCCTGGGAGCACAAGTTGTGAACCTCACATCTGGGGTCAGTGGAGGGGCAGGGCTTGTGCTTAATACTGGAACTGGGCTGTTCTGGACTTGGATTCAGTATACAGTGTCCAAGCTTATAAAGTCTTCCCTTCTTCTTGAGTCTCTTATCTGTTACTTTGGGAAAATGTTTGTGCTTATTAAATTGAGGATACTGGCCCATTGTAGTGATTTGAAAATGGGGGTGATGTCAAGACCTCTGAAGTTGGGGGAGCATTTCTAACTTAAGATCAGCTTGTTTCTTGTCCCTTCCAGAGCCAACAGCTAAGGAAGATGTGGTGGTTTTTAACTACCTGGTGGTAAGACACTTTCTGTATGGTCTGGGAAATGGTGCAAATTTCTTTTTTAACGCAGTTTCATGCAATTTAGTTTGAACTTCTCCCTAATGAGTAAAACACTGCAAGCCTAAAGTAAATTTTCTATTGCTTTGAGTAGCCTAGAGACTTTTTTACAAGGTTTAGCTCACTTAATGTGGCATAAATGGGTTCAATTTAATTGGGAAAGGGCTGGTCTGTGTGTTATTCTGGCTTTGGTAGCAGGTCTTGCAAAGCAGCACAACTGAGTCATACTGATATGGAACCCAAGACAGAGCATGCTGCATATGCTAAGGTTGTTTCTTTTTCATGCAGAGTCCAGTGTGTTTTGTGGAGTTAGGTGTATGGGTGGTTAGAAAGTTGTTCTGAAGAGCCAAAAGTTTGTTAAGACCTATTGATTGCTGTTGAATAATGAATGTCACAAATATGAGGAGTTTTACTGGGTCTTGGAGCAGCTCAGCATGATAGGATCCAAATGTCTCCTTGCATCTTACTTGCAGTGAGGAGAAAGCTCTTTCATGTTCCCTGAGTGAGCACTTCTCTAATACGTTATTCCAGGAAATCTCATGATGTACATGCTCCATATTTCTCAAAGCTTGGCTCAAAGTAAGTTTTGTCAAGAAGAAAATTGTATTTCACTGTGTGTGTTTAAGTTGGGGTCATTGGTGTAGAATTTGCTAAGGATCCTCCAGGGGAAGAAAGGATGGATATGGTCTGAGTTTCAGACATAGGAGAGGGAGTCTAAGGTTCACCGTAACCGTTATACACTTCATGGTTGTACATTAATCTTGATTTAAGCCAGTATTGGAGAGTTTATTTACCAGGGTGTCAACCTTACCTTGGGGAGTAACTTGGATTAGGCAGCGTAGTGTATTTCTACAGAGGATTGCTAATAAGAGTCTATCACTCTGCCTTTCATTGTTCATAAAGGATGTGCACTAACTAATAACTTATAATGCTGATAATGTGTTTCTAATGGCAAGGAGGAAATTTGGAGGCTTTGTAGGTATTGTAATATAACGGACTTCAGGAAATAGTCAAATCCAGTTTATTGTTCACAGAAGACGAATGTACCCAGATGTCTTCTGTCAGATATTTATCCAACCTATGCTTAAAATACATCCTTTGAAGATTTCACACTCTCCCAAATTAGTCTGCTCCAGTGCCCCTCTGCTCTGCGTGTTTAATTTTCTTTCTAGCTAATCTAAGAGGATTTCTCTTTATCCTTCTCCTGGAGGATATGGGAAAAGATGATCACCACCTTTGTTCAAGTCCATGCTAGCAAAATCTCTTCAATGTGGTTTTCACTACAACTGTTAACATGTGCCAAATGGGGCTGGTAGTTTGTGCCTTGTTCTGCAGTGTGTTGGCAGAGCTTTATCTGTGCTGCTGGATCTGGTGGGATTCTGGGAGGGAGGGCACACCACTCTTTTCATCCCAGAAAGGTGCTAAGTAATTGAAGGGTAGAGAAGAACAAAACTTCTCTGCCTATAGGTAGGTGTGTGTGCTCAGAGGCCTTGCTTATGCCTTCTTTTCACTGAAGGGTCATGTGCCCTTGGAGGTGTAACATCGTCATTATTTAATGACGGTCTAAGGGAATCTTTAGCCATTTTACGGTAGCTGCTCTGGTTTCCAGCTCCAGTTCTATAGCAGTGTCATTAACAAAGAGCTGGGGGGAGATGTGGGATGAAGCTTTAAAGGCATTGTCGTGGGCAGAGATAGTTTTTTGTAATCTCTAGAAAGGCACAGCATGTGGCAGGGAAAAGAGCACGCTGGCAGATGGGGTGAGTACAGCTACAGTCATACCAAGGAAACACTGTTGTGAGGCTTTCATGCTGTGGCAGACAAGTGGGTCACAATGTTGATATGTCACTCTGACTGGGAACTTCTGCTGTGATCAAGAATGTGATTATATGAATTAAGGGCATTTCTGGGAAGGGGACCTGTAGAAGAGGTAGCATTGCTGTGTGCATGGAGAATTTTGCCCTTGGAGACAGAGGGTTCAAGCCAGTCTCCTGTGGATGAACTTGCATGTACAGCCTGAAAAGCAACAGTGGAGAAGAGAAACAGTCTTGGAGGCTGCAGCAGAAATGTCCTGTACAAGTCAGCTGGGCTGTAGTTTCCCTTGGTGGTCACCATGCTTACAGAGCATCCTACAGTCATCTGATGTACATGGCAGAAGTGATGGGTGGTGTTAATGGTGTTTTGGTTTGTGACTGTGTCTATTTAATGCTCGTAGTCTTTCCTGTCCATTCCTTGGTGGAGCTCCCTTTTTTGGTATTCTGGTTAGCTTTGCAGCCTCAGGAAAAGTGTGCCTTTCACGTGCACTGTGGCTGCACTGCAGTGTGCTGCTGTAGTGAGGGCTTGCAAGAAGCAAGCAATGGCTTTTGGGCTTGCCTCGGAAGAAGTTCTTGAGCTGGTGAGCAGAAAACTGGTTTGACTTGTGCTGCTCTTTTCTAACTTGGTGAGGAGAGAGGGCTGTGTCTGTCAGCTCCCTGCTGAGCATGGCTGGTGTTGGGATTGCTCTTTGCTCAGTGTGGCTGTGAGGCAGCTGTGGCCCGATCCACATCCTTGTGTGGGGGAAGAGGTCCTGACCAAAGGCTTTGGAGGGCAGACTTGGGAGACTGATCCTACCTAGATACAACTCCTGTTCTGTGGTGCTCAGAGTCAACTGGGAGCGCACCAGTTCCTTCCTGTAAAGTCAGAGAATTTCTTCAAGTTCTTGCAGAGACAGTGTAGGCTGGAAGGGTGCTGTTTGCATGCATGCTGCTTTATACAGGTGAAAGGAACAATAAAACCAGTGCTGGTGTTGATTACTGTTATATGCCTTCTCAAACCCTCCTAAGGAGGGATTTGGGGTTGCTTTCCATTGCTATTTTTCCTGGGACCTTGTATTTCTTGCTGGGGAGAAGTGATAAAAGGGAGGTGTTAATGATGCTGTATCTTGACTCCTAGTCCTAATTATCTAGTGATCAAAAAGAATTTTATGGAAAAATTCTGTAACTGCATTAACCTGTCCTGCAAAATAAAGTTTTCACTATCTTGTATTATTTAATGAGTCACTTAAACCGTCAAAGCCCATGTAAGGTCAGCACATAATTGGGCAACTCTTCAAAGAGCATGGGATCTCCCTGATAGACTGAAGTAGCTTAGTGGCTAAAAATCTGGAATTGTTTTTTCCCTATCTGATAGAATTTAGGTGACTTTTTAAGGTCTGAATTAAATCATCAAAAGGAGAGAAACATGCAGTGACTGCTGATTTCTCTGTCCTGTTTCTGGAGAGAATGTGAATGCAGGCAGCTGGCTCAAGGTTCTGGTTTTGTGCTAGTCTCATGGGTCAGAATCTGGCCTGTAGCAGCTAATCCAAATTCCTTACCTTTGGCTGATGAAAATGTCAAGATATAGCAGAAACCACTGCAGGGCCTGCATTCCTCTTGAAGTTCTTTTTTTAAAAGAAAGAGTTAATGAAGACTCTGTGCTTTGTTTCCTTGTTGCTTTGTGGTTGTGGCATCTTCTTTGATGTATGAATTTGGAGACAAGGAACAGAATGTATATGTGCACACTCAAATTCCCAGTCCTTTGAAAGATGGAGGTGAAATCTCTTTAAATGGTGATGTGTGTGTATGAGTATGTCTGTGTGAATATTTTTTTTTCCTCCATGTATAGATCTTAGACTGAACTACATTTGTTACTGGACTGCATGCTGGCACAGTCCCAACACTGCAGGCAGATGTATATAGAGAAGCCAAGTAATACTTCTTTCCAACATACAATCCTGCTAGACCTCAGTGTGACAAGTTTATGATAGTAATAATGCTCTGTAGTTCCAGATGAGGATATGAAAACCCATGAAAAACACCACCTTGTATTTCCTGTCTTGCTATGGTGCAGGAAAGTGCTATTAACCTACAGGAGGAAAAGGATGAAGGGCAAGAAGAGGCATAACTGTAGCTGCATCTGCTTCTGAATCAGTTTGTGGTGTTGATTTTGTGGAAGATTTAGCAACTTACTTGCTTGACTTCTCTTACAATGTCTGTTCTTAAGAAAAAGCAGCCACTTGATCTCTAACCTGTACTACAAGCAGTGTTATCTGGAAAGCATATTATGTTTCTTTGTGTTATCCTTGGGCACTGTCATATTTTAAATCCTCTAAATTATTTTTTCTAGCCTGACATAGTTACTATCTGTGAAACTCAATCTCCAATTCAGCTGAAATAGCCTCTGTGCTGTAGACCGCAAGAGACTTGCCAGCAGCAATCCCTCCTCCTTCCTGAATCACATTGCCACTGACAGACTGATAGAGAAATAGTAATTGAAGCCTATCGCTGTGTGACTTTGAAGTTTTTACTTTTATCAGATGATGTCAAGTTAAAACCTCCTAGATAAATGAACCAAAAGCCCAATACCATTTCTTAGCTGAAAAGAATGTATCAATTCCTGCTATGACTGGCAGTATTTCACCTCTATGTGTGTGCGTATCTTGCTGCCTTCTTCGTGTTGCAGATCCTTTATTAACTTCATGAAAAACTGTTGAAGCCCAGGATTGTCATGGGTCAGATCTTGTAGCTGGAGTCTTTGGGGGCTACAAATTGTTGCCTGACTTATATTACTGTACCTAGAGAAGGATTAAAAAAATAAAATAAATTTTTCTGTTTCATAGTCTGTCAGCAGGGTCTTACAGGTGGTGACACACAAGCTCATTAAACCTGGTTTTGAATTGACAGAGCCGCTTCTAACTAGAATATATAAAACTGTTGCAGTTTTTAATGACAAGGTGAAGTCAGTCACAGCTGAAGACCTTTATGTTAAGAATCAAATAAAACAAAACACTTTCTCTAGAAATGTGGCGTGATTGATCTAATTTGAGCAGTGGGGGAGGCATGGTGTTGAACTAATTGGCCTTTGGAGACAACTTCCCACCTGCATTTATTGGTGAGCCCCATTCTTATGCTAAAAGCAAAGAGTCACTGTTTCATTTAACTCAGTTTGGAGTGTGCAGTAAAGCTGGCTGGGATGGGAGGAAGCAGTCTGGCATCCTTTTCATGCCAGCTTAACAATGGCACACTATCACATCCAGCATTCTGTCTGTCTTCTTTCAGAATTCACAAGACATCTGGTTTTAGAGTTCTGAGAGTGACCAGTCTTTACCATCTGTGTGAAAGTTCTTGCTTTATTTAAAGCAAGAAAATAATACTAATGGGACACTTCAGTTTGGAATAGGTGTCTCAAAGGAAATAATCCACTTCTGAAGTTACAGGAGCAGGGAGGCTTCCATAACTTCCAACCCGTATGAATAAAAAGATACGGGATGGTGTAGAATGAAGAGCTTTCAAAGGTATGGAGGGCACGCTTTTAGAGGTATAGTTCCCTCTGGGTGATGCGTATTTTAGTTAGGGCTGGCATATAATTTGTGCTTTAGAAATCTCCACCAAGCCTCCCTTAAAATCCCTTGGAGACAAAAATAAGTAAACCTACCTTTGAATGTATGTGTGATGACCACAGGGAACAGCTGAGTCTCAAGTAGTCTGTTCCGTAGCAAATTACAAATATTTCTATGTTTCTTTCATAAAACCTGTTGATTTTAATTAGAAGGAAACATCTGGAAAATTGTTGTTCCTTTTCTTCTCTGAGGTGAAATGTGACTCAAATTCTGCAGGTTGCAGTTACTCTTCTTCAAAATTGCTTTTCAGTGTTGCTTCAAGGTTTTGCAGTGTTGGGGCACAAAACCTCCTCCCTCCCCTGAAACGTGACACAATGCCTTTTACTGAGTTATATTAAATTAGGTTTCTGTATTTTATAAGGATATGCTGTGCTATTAACTGCTTGCATGAATATACAGCATATCCTGTTCAGCAGAAAGCAAGAAGGTTGATCTTGTTAGCAAGTGTCCAGTGAGAACAAACTTGGGAGAAAAAATAACAGAACTACAAAACAAGGCATCAATCTTCTAAAATAATGAAAAGGTTATTTAAACACTTGATTCAGTTCAGGTATTGTTATGTTGAAAATAATGATAAGAGTTGTGAAGGAGAGCAAAACGCAGTGAAAGCATTGTGAAAGGTGAGTAGAGCCTGTCCAGGAGGTACCCGCTGGTCTGGCTGAGCTCCCCTGGGGTGTCAGCTCTTTGTGTACCTGTGCCGAACCCTGAGTGGCTTCTTTTGTTACACTTACAGCTTCTGTTCCTCTGATCTGTTTCAGCTCTAAAGAGTTCCATTTAAGATAATTAATCCAAGAACTAATGATTTAGTTGAACATTTAATAAATACCTTTCTTGTATTAATCCACAAGAATTTGTGGCAACCTCTTAGTGTGAGGGATGCTTGTTTGTGTAGCTGTGGCACTAGAGCATTGATAGGAGCTATTTGCCTGACGTGTTTAAATGTGTTTCTAGAGCTGGATATAGAAGCCAAAATGTATGTGGTTTGTCCCTATAATTTTCCAATTGGTTTTCCACTTGTGCTGTCAGCTGCTCAGATGGCTTGTTCTTTTCCCTTAGGAAAATGCTGGCTCCTTCAGGCAGTGCAGGATTTAGAATTCCCTTCCCTTCAATTGTTTGTAGTTGGGTTTGTTGGGTTGGTTTGGCTTTTTTTTTTTCCCCCCCCATTTTTTTTTCTGTTTTTGATTTTCGGGGGGATGGAGGATTTGGTTGGTTGTTTCTTTGGGGTTTGTTTTTGTCTGTAAAATGCCTGCAGTTGAATAGGTCTGGAGACTGGATTGCTTCAGCCACAGGAACAGACATGGAACAGGCACTGCTTGATCTGTCTTACCAGTGTCAGCCCATCCATGTGTCCCAAGCTGAACCTTGAACCAGGATTGCCAGGATGTTCACCTCGCTCTGCTGTGGCTGGGCTTCCCAGGTGCCATTTGCAGGAGTTTTTCACAGGTGTGAGTTTCCAATGTGACTACAGTAGCCAATAAAATCTCTCCAGGCAGATTTTGTTGAAAAATTGTCCCATGGTGACAAGTGTCACCTCTTTCAGATCTGGAATGTCAGGGGAGTTGGTTAATGAGGCGTGTTTTTTGTATGGAATTGGGTTTTCCAGACAGTTTGTTAGAAAAGTCACAAGTACACAGCTGAGCTGCAGTGGGACTGCACAGCGCTTGGTGCACGTGGTGTTTGCTCCAGAGCTGTTCTGCAGACATTGCCAAGGCAGGAAAACTACCCTTGGTGTGTGCAGGTGTCCTGGATGCTGGATGCTTGTGGATAGGTAGCCTGCCTGAGATTGCAAAGCCTTTTTGGGTTCCTGACCACATGCCAGGCACCCATGTGGCCCAAGGGTGTGCCCTGATTTTAGATGCATTGTGCTTCACTATGCTGTCATATAATTGAGTATCTGCTGGACACAACTAAAAAGGCATCTGTTTTCAGTCTGAGGGAAGAAAACAGATGTTCTGTTCTCTTGTGAGAGCTCACAGTGATGCATCAGCTGTTGCTCCAGATCTCAATGATGACAGCCAGAAAGGCAAAGGGAAAGACACACAGGTCAAAAGGAGTTGAGGAGAGCAGCATTAAATAATTTTTATTTCCTGTGTGTTAAGTGACATGTGGGGTTTGGTTCTGAAACATGTGGAAAGCATTACTCTCTAAGCTAGAATTAGCTTTTAAATGGGCAGGGACAGAATCTTTTTTCATTGGTTTCCTAGACCAGATAGATCAAAGTCTTGGAAGAGATCTAATTGCCAAAAGTTAAAAAATATTAAAAATGATGCCTGAATTGATCAAGAACTGTGCTAAGTAAGACATAGTTGCAAGAGGCATGCATGGGCTACAGAGTGGTTGGAGCTGCTGAGCCAAAAGCTGTGTAAAAAGGTCTGCAGGGTGGGTGCTAGGCCTGGGCCAGTGGTGTCACTTCAGTCAAATGTGCCTGTCACTTGCAGGATCAGACAGTGGCTCAAGCAGAGAGTGCACGCTGACAGCTGCCCAGCTTGCAGGTGAGCACTGGGACAGATCTGGTGATGTGAGGTCTGGTTCCACCTGTATGGGAAGGCTCAGGTGAGCTGGTCAGCACTGGGACTGTCTCCTTCTGTGTTCTCGTGGTGCTGTTCTTTCTGGAGTCCTGGTTTTAGCTGGAGTATAGCACTGATGGCAAGCCTCTGGAAGTTTTCCCTTTAAGTTGTTGGACATGAATTGAAAACCAGCAATTAACAGTACCTTGGAGAGGGAGTAAGAGGGAATGGCAAAAGAAGGAACTGGTGTAGTCAACAGCTTAAGTCAGTAGCTCTCAGTCTTCACTGACCTTATTGAACAGTAAGCTGTGGAAGCATCACACATGCTGTATGGGCTGTGCTGGATCTTGTGGCTGCTGTCAGTGCTGGGTTAGATCTAGCTCACCTGCACCCCTCACTGGTGTAGGAGAGACTGGAAAGTGTTTTAACCCATGTCTTTAAGGGTCATCCTCTGGGCTTTATCCTATATGGGTCAGAAAGAGTATGGGTAGGATTCTGGCTGAAGTGGTGCCTTCCTTTGTGGAGGCAGCATTCCTTCTTCCCACCTCTTGCCCCTTTTTCTACCTAGCACCCATCTCTTCACTTTCCTGGGCTATTGTGTCTTTCTGTGGCTGACAAAGGCATCTTGAACCCTTCTTAGTGGAGTTCTTCATTGTTGTACCATTAGGCTGTTGCTGATTGTGTCTGGAGACACTTCAAAAGGCATAGGACTGCATGGTACATGCTGAGCAGGCAGTCTGTGCAGGGTGGGAGGTGATGTGAAAGCTTTAGGTCTTAGGGTGTCACCAGAGTTTTACAAAGACTCTGGCTACTGAAAATGCTATTGCATTCTTAATTGCATGTGTTCCTTTCTTCCCAAACAAGACAAGAACAAAGCTTCATTAACTACAACCTAGCAAGAGCTGTCAGCATCTAGCAAGTATCCTACTCAAGTTGGCTGCTGCCTATTCCTCACCACAGTGGCTGCTCTGCCTCCCTGATTGATCCCCAGCTATTTTCACGTTGCCAGCAGCTGGTGGGACTTGGCTGTGTCTGCACCTCTTTGGTGTCTTCCTCATGAGGCTGTCCATGTGTCCTGTCATCGTTGCATTGCAGTATTGTTGTTCCTCATAAAAGCTGGTGTTGAATGGTGTAATCTGGAAGTGCAGGTGTTCAGAAGCTTGGGAACTAGTGATCAAGGAGAGTATCTGGATATTTGAACATCCTCACAGTTCATACTAGACTTTGTGAGCCCTAAGAGAGCAGAAGATTGTTGGTGATTATCTGCTAGGTTGTGTGCTTGCCTTGTTTTTTTTTCCAGATGCTGTCTAAACCCTCAGAAACACTTCTGTTTCAATTTTAAAATATGCTGAGCCTTTCTATTCCTGTAGTGTTAGAGATGGAGTTGGGGTCAGTGCTTCTGTGCTAGGAGCTTTTGAGGTGCTCCAGCTAATATGGTTCTGCCTCCAGGCAGATTCCCAGTGTGATTTCTCACTTGCTCTGTGCACTGTAGCAGCCTTTTGCTGCTAATGGAGGGGAAGGCAAGGTTATTAGCTAAAGCAGCCTGGTCTGTTAATAAGGCACATCACCGTGCTGGCAATTGACTAGTTGCCGTAATAAAGGCTTTCCATTTTCCTATGAAAAATGAAACAGAGCAATGCAATGGCCTTTTTCTTTTCCTTGTCATATTTTTTTTTGCTTTTCTTTAATAGCACTCATTGTATGAGGCTTCATTATGCCTTGAGCTCTGAGATGCAACTAGCCATTAAAGCTACAAGGATGTAGTGGTCCTGATCCCGGGGCAAGTGCTCACAGAGCTATATTCATTTTTCCTTCCTAGCTGAGGACCTGGCTATAAGTGTAAGTGCTCAGCTGGGGGCAATGGAAATGTACGGAATAGTGGCAATGTTTGTGACTAAGACAGTTAACTGCTTTGTGGTGAGGAACCAGAGGCAATAGCAGTTGGTAGTGCAGGTGTTTTGTTTTGATGTTGTTTCATGTGAAGACACTAAGCATAGAGTGCTGCCATGCAGGTATCCATAGCTGTAAGGTGCTGCGTAAGCAGGACCACCTTTCTGAAATAATGCTGCTGCTGCTGTTTTTCCAGCAGTGTTTGGGGTAATTGAGATGTGAAAGTGTGAAGTAAGTTGTAACTCTGCTTTCAACTGCAAAGTCTCCTGTTGTATTACCATGAGTACTCCTTCCCTGGAGACTGAGCAGACTGTAGTTTGTGTCAGTGGTGATGTACCTGCTGTGCTGTCTGGAGCTTTGACCTTGCTCACGGCAGAAGAGCCTCCTGTACTCCACAGCAGTGACTCTGCAACTTGTGCTTCCCTCCATGTCCTTTGGAGAGAGCCCAGTGGCTGTTGCTCTTCTCATCATATGCAACCACTCAAGGACCAGTTCAGAATCTTTGCAAAACAGGGTGAACTACTATTCTTTGGAACTCCCCCCCTTCAATTTCCCTGAGCAGAGGCAGAGTAGGGAGCAGTGTGGCTGAGGGCTGACTTGGTCCAGCTCTTCCACCTGGGACATACTTGTCAGCTCTTCTGCAAGCAGATGACCGCATTTTAGGGTGATCGTGTTCTTTTAAGCATCATCCTGTTAGTCTTTGTGGAATTTTTGTAGTGATAACTTTTTGCTCTGTGGTGCATTTCCTTAAATTGCTTTGAATTTCTCATGGGTTCTACCAAATCTCTAGCTTTTAGTTTAAGAGACAACGGAGGGGCTTTTGTTGGTGTTTTTCTGGATCCAGAAGATAGTTATTGGAATGTTTTGCTTTTGCACAGGAAAGGTGCCCTTGTGTCCTTACAGTAGCAGTAAAAATACAGCCCTGTAGTGATCATTTCTGACAACCTTTTCTTAATATCTCCCAACATTTAAATGACCTTAGTTCTCCTGGAATTTATTTCACTGTAGAACTATGCATTTTTTACTGAGTTGCTCATCTGTTACCAGGCTTGTAAATGAAGAAGAACTTTAAATAACCAGGTTTTTGCTTATTTTACAAGTGCTAGTGGTTTCATCAGGTGTTTCGGTTCACGTAATTCCATCAGGGAATTTGAGGATTTTAAAGGTGGTGCCTGTGACAGAATGGGAGGCATCTCATCAATCTAGAGAAAGAACCCAAGAATATATATTTAAAGTTTTCCCCCATTCAGCTCTTTCACCACAGCTTGTAGTCATGCCAGTAAAACCAGTTGTGCTACTGTTGCTGCCTTTTTGTTTGCTGGTGTTGGTTTTTGCAAATTGTGCTGTACAAAAAAACCTTACCATCTGTGTAAGGATTGTTGGGCTGGGGAGATGGACTCATGCTTCCAGTGCAGATGTGATCCTGCCTTGGAACATGGAATGTTAACTCTTGGAATGGCAGAAGGAGATTGTCTCTTCCAGGGTGGGTGTGGTTATAGTAGTGTACAGGGGGGATACAGCAGTCAGCATTTCAGAAGCTGACTCCATGTTTCTCTCTCTGCCAGGACTTTGGTTACTGCTTGCTGACCCAAAATACCTGACTTCAAAACTAAATTTGCCAGTATCATCTAACTTCAGCTTGGTCTTGAGTGCCCAGTTCAGTTGTGGTGGATGTTTCATGTCACAAGGAATTAGAACTGATCCCTCTTTGACTGATCAGCACTGATCAGACCAGCAGTGATGTGAGCCATCAGTGCTTGCCTCGAGCTTTTCAGTGTGTAATCTGAAGTGTTCTCCTTTTTTCAAAGGTACATTAAATTTACTCAAAGTATGCAAGCACTTCTCCATGTTTTTGCTTATGAATCCAAAAGATTAAGCAAGTGTTCAAAAAAAACCTGGTTGAATACTCCTACGATTCTTTTTATTCATGTTGAAGTCTTGTCTTCCATTTCCCATCCCTTCTCCAAGAAAAACCTCTCAGACAGACTTCAAAGTGAAATAGCTAAGCTGTGTCACCAGTGGTAGTGAGCATGTTGAAACAGCATGAAGCAAGCTGGTGTCACAGGTGGTGTAGAAGCTCTCTCCAGCATTCCCGTTTAGGTCCCAAGCTGCCAGGTGTGGAAGGTTCAGCAGCAGGCCAGCAGAGTGCAGTGACTCTGTGGGGATGTACTGCTCACTGCTGTTTCCCTGCAAGATGGGGGATGAAGGTTCATGCAGCAGCCACCACATCCCTGCTGTGTCATGGTGTGGTGAGTGCAGGGAAGGGCTCGTCTCTCCCCCACCCCGTTCGTCCAGGCTGTCAGGGTAGCCTGAGGCTGTGATTCACTTGTGGTCACTTTGTGCTGAATCAGCTGCTGCTGGATTGTGCCGCTTCTTTACCCTTTTTATGGGAGTGTGTTTAGGTGTGTCTTGTTTTAAAATGGATGGACTTACTTGTCTGCCATGCTTGGTGACCACATACTGCCGGAGCAGATGATGGTGGGCTGTCTGCTCTATGATATGGGAAGCTGCCTGCAGGTCTTTCAACTCCACCCAGATATAAAAGGACAGATGCTTTGAGTTGTTTTTGTTGACCTCTGAAAAAAGTACTGTCTGTATTGGGAAAGGCTGTGTTGCATCCTGGGAACTAACAAGAGACTTCTTTACTGGGAGTGATGACCTGGCAGTTGGAGAGAGGCAGGAGAAGGGTTTGCTGACAGCCCTTGTCACCTACAGAAAGTACTCTGAGACAAGACAAAGCAGCAGCAGATGCCAAATGACCTGAATACTGGGTGGCCCAACTTGCTTTATTGACTGTCTTGGGGAACCTCAGGAGTCAAATGAGCAAAGAGGCAGAGCCTCAGGCTGAGGGCTGTCATTCTCTTTCTCATTCTGAGATCCCTCTTTTGGGGGCCTGTGTAAATAAGGAGGCTAAAAGATCTGTGGTGATGTAAGGCCTGGAATAGCTCTGTAGTTATCAGCACTGCAGCATTATCTGGAATTTTGGATGAAGAGCTGCCCTTCCTGTGCCTTGGTGTGGAGCTATGCCCACCAGCTGGCTTCCCTGGGGGGAGAGGCCTGCTTCGGGATCACAGCAGAGGGGTGGGCTGCTGACAGGGCCCATCACTGCTCCCTGTGTGACAGTCTCCCTGTTCCTGAGGTTCCTCGCGGACCTTGGTGTGTGTTAATTCAGGCAGAGCTTCAGTAACTGTTTCAGCAGTGAACGGGTGGGCTCTTCAGTACAGGCAGTCCAATGCAGCCAGGGCTGGAATTCAATTAATTCTTTGTTTGTTTGCCAGCCATGCCCTCGTTTGTCTGTTATCTGTCTGTAGCGGATTGTTGACTCTGTCAATCCATACATGATTTCTGCTTTCTACCTCTGACCTTCTGAGGCAGGTGTCACAGTGGGGTTGATAAATGAATCCAGCATAGTTGCTCACCCCAGCTGCTGTTCCCTCAATAGCTGTCCAAGCACCACTGTAATCATTGTGCTAATTAACTCTCCATTTTTATAAGGACAACAGCAAAAAGTCGTGCAAGGCTTAGCTCATCCTCCTGGCTTTAATCCTGAGAGTGAACTGCAGGGTATGTTTGCATTGTGCATGTGTTTCCTTTCATGTTTGAGCGATGAGTTCCCCTCACTCTTCCTGGCTTGCGGGCAGTTTGAAGAAGAGATGGATTCCTTCCTCTCCCGGGATCGAATTTATCCCCGGGGCACATCTCTGTAATTGCAGGCAGCACACTTATCTCTGTGCAGGATGCTGCCGTGATGGGACTCTGATCAGACAGCTGTGAATGGTGACTGGCACTCAGAGTCCCATTGACTTTCCCTAAAAGCATCTCCCAACTGATGAGGATCTGGCGCCCACCCTCTTGCTGGGGCTCTGCTGCCGGACCCCAGCCGGGAGGCTCCCAGTGAGCTGGCAGACGCAGGCAGCGATAGGGCTTAGGGCAGCTGGCTGAGCATTTGTCAATGGTAGATTAAATCCAGTGTGCAAGATGAATGTGAAAATGAAACACGGCTTAATAAAAGCACGAGGAAAATGCTCCTTTGGTGTATGAATAAATGACGTTGAATAAAAAATTGACAGTGTTGAAGGGTCTGTTACTGTGAGGGGAGAAGCATGCAGGAGCTCTGTGGAGCAGGTGAAGTTGTTATGTTGGGAGAAGTTAGGATCCAGGGGCATTTATTTAGGAAGGTTTTTTCACAGGAGACTTGACGTGGAGTAGCAGGCCGTTTTCCCTGTACACCACGCGTAGTTCCCTGGGTGCTGTGGAGCCGAATTTGGAGTGAATCCATGTGACAAGCTGAAGGTTGTTGGACTGACCGCTAGTGCGGGAGTAACGTGAGAGGTTAAGCGGAGGGCGGCACAGCGGGTGCCCCGGACGGGCTCTGCTGGATGCAGCGCTCGTTGAAGGAGGGGGAAGTGGGAACGGGAGCTGTGTCGGCCGGCGGTGCCGGGAGAGCGGTGCCGAGAGACAGCAGCACCGCACGGGTCCCGCAAAGAGCCGTCAGAGTGCCCGGCTGGGCTCAGGGCGAGCGTTGTTGAAGACGCGCCGCGCACACGCCGCGGTGCGAGGTTCCAAAAATTGCGCCGCGCACGGAGCGGGCGCTGCTGTGTTGTTCAAGGCGTCAGCAGGGCTGCTCTCGCCATACGCTCATTGAGCAGCCGCGCAACCCCCAGATAAGGACGGTTGGCGGCCACTGGGGCGCGCCGCCCGTAGGGGAACGCGAACCGCGCCCGAGGTCCCGGCGAGGGGCGGCGCGCCCCCGGCCCGCCCGCGGCCCGACGCCCGGCTC
>NW_024581135.1:11318702-11462704 GCF_017639235.1 Corvus kubaryi
CCTGCGTGTGCGGGTGTGTGTGCTCCCTGCGTGTGCGGGTGTCTGTGCTCCCGCGTGTGCGGGTGTCTGTGCTCCTGCGTGTGCGGGGACAGGGAGCACGGATGGGCGCCTGTGCACACAGCTCTGTGTGTACAGCGAATATAGAGATATATATATACACACGTGTGTGCATACACACTTGTGTGTATGTACAGGGAGTATAAATACATGTATGTATGACAGTATTATAGAATATCCTGGGTTGGAAGTGACTCAGAAGGACCATCAACTGCAATTCCTGGCTCTTGCCCAGAACAACCCCAACAATCCCCTATGTTCCTGAGAGCCTTGTCCAAACACTCCTTGAGCTCTGGCAGGCTTGGGGCCAGGGCCACTGCTGTGGTTGTATGTGTATGTACAGGGAATATATGTCTCTTTGTGTGTATATCTGTACACTCGTGTGGATGTACAGGGAGTATTGCTATATCTCTGTGTACGCTTGTGTGGATGTACAAGGAGCTGGTCTGTGTTGGAACAGCCCCAGTAGCACTGCCTCAGAAGCCTGGCTGTCCCTAATGCTTCCGAGTGTGATTAACCTTGGTGTTTATCCAAAAACTTAGGGAGAAATGTCTCATACCAGCACGATCATGGTCTGTAGAGTCTTGGCAAGTGTTTCATATACAGGTTACACAGCACATTTAGTATGTGATGTATCTTTTTCCAGTAAATAAGCATAGTTAATCAGAGTGGGTTTTCTGATCTGCAGCCTGTCATGAAGCTTCTCAAACCAGGTGTCTTTGAATTCCAGTTATGTCATAAAAGTGCTTGGTTTAATTTCTGCCAGTAAATAATTAAGCAATGCTTAGTGCATGCCATTTTCTAATTGTAAGTGTAATAATTGCAATTAATTAGAATTGCTAGTTGCAGCAAACACTGAAATGGTTTATGCACATCGTTTGTGTACCTTGCACATCTATGCATATGAATGTAGCACTGAGCAGCAATTACAGTTGCAGTGCACTCTAATTCATTGTCTGTCCTGTGCTTGCAGGTGGTTCTCCTGGGCATTGACATCATCTCTGCACTGGTGTCCCGCTTGCAAGATCGCTTCAAGGCCCAGATTGGCACAGGTGAGGGGTCTCTGTGTGAATGTCACCGTCACTCTGCCAGCACCTGCTCTGGCTGCTGGACACAAAGCTGTCTTCTCCCCAGGAGACCACTTGGGAGGCTCTTGGTGGTTTTCAGGCTCTGCTGAAGGGCAGCAGGGCCAGTGCCTCCATTGGCAGGGGGGAAGGGGGAGAGCAGAGGGGCTCTGCCACTGTTACAGTTTTTTCTGAGGGATTCGAATGTTCCTGTTTTCTTTCCTTAGTGCTGCCAAGTTTGCTTGATAGGCTGGGAGATTCTAAGGACTCAGTGAGGGAGCAGGATCAGACCTTGCTGCTGAAAATCATGGAACAAGCTGCTAACCCTCAGGTATGTTCAACAGCCCTCCACAGCGTGAATGACTGGCTGTGTAAAAAAAGGAAACCTTTTTCTGTCAGGTTTTGTCTGCCATTTTTCTGTCTGAAATGGCTTCATCTCCCTACACCTTGTTATAAGATATTTGCTTCACTTGGCAAGGCTGTTGCCTGGCAGGATAACATGGGAATATGTCAGTGGATTTCCCAAGGATGGGATGGGTACATGTCAGAGTTATTGTCCCAGGTCTTTGGAAGGTACTTGCTTTCTGTAAGTATGAGTATTGTTTTAGGCAGTGGGGAGTTACTGTGAAGTCAGCACAAAACAAAGAATTTGATCTAGAAGTATCTTGCTACTTCTTGTCCTGTTCTGCTTGGATGGGTGTAAAGCTTATATTTGAGCTCAGGGGTGGTGTTGTGTATGTCTGCTGGAGGACAGAATCTGCTTCTTACCCCATCTCCTTTTTTCTGTTTTCTGTCTTCCACAGTATGTGTGGGACAGGATGCTAGGAGGATTCAAACACAAGAATTTTCGGACAAGAGAAGGGATTTGCCTCTGCCTTATTGCAACACTCAATGCGTAAGTCAAAACTTTCTGCAAACCTGTGTCGTGTACGTGAGCCTGGTCTGTGATTCATAATGGTGCTTTTTGTTCTTTATTCCCAGATCTGGAGCTCAGAGTTTAACACTGAGTAAGATAGTGCCACATATATGTAACTTACTTGGAGATCCAAACAGCCAGGTGAGCTTTTGCTGTGAGTCATGTCTAAAGGTGGTGCTGGTTGCCTTGTTGGTGAATGAGCTAATTGTGCTGCTGGTGGTGAGCTCTGAACAATGCTGTGCACGCAGAACCCTTGGTTGGTTTTGGAGAGGTATAATTTGAAGTATGTCCAAACCAGCATATCAGTTACTCCAAGGGTTCAGCAGCACAATATGAATCTTCAGGTGAGATGAACAGAAGAGGGAAACCATCGAGGGAAGGGATCTCCTGTGCCTTGGAGCCTGAATACAGGGAGGCTGCAGGGATCTCTCTGGGCTTCAGAGAGAGGAAAACCAGTCTGGGCAGGGAGGGAAAATGGAACCAGTCAGACAGCCAGGCCATGTGCACTGCCAGAAGATGTACAAGGAGGTTTTGAATAGGGGGTGAAGACAATCTGTACCAGGACCTTCAATCAGCGATTGAATGCAAATGAAAATACAAGTGGAATAAAATGTGTTGCTCCTAAGTGCTTTTTGTCTTGTTTGAATTTAGATGCAAGTATGTGGGGTTAGCGAGAAGAGGGAGATGGGAAATAGGGTTCAAACTCATGTGTAATGTGTGGTAGCAGTTTTTGAATAATGCTGTGACACATATGTGTGACACATATGTGATCCAGGTCTGGAGAGGGTGTTCAGCTGGAAGGAGGTGTGGGGTGTCCAGCTGGGGAGTGGGTTTATGTTGGCTCTGGGGAGTTGGCCATATTTCCATGGCTGTCAGGGTCTCCCCTTGCTAAGAGGACTGAGAGTGAAGCAGCCTTCCCTTGCTGCTTGGGCCAGTTACTCCAAGAAGTGTCTGAGGAAGTTTAATGTTTAGGGTCCCCTGTAGTTCTGAGCTGGGACTAAGCAAGCTGTTACTTTCCAAGGAAATCCTGGGTTTACAGCTTGGACTTTGTCTGACAGGTGCCTTGGTCCTGCCATAGGTGAGCTGTTGAATGAATTGGAAAGTTGGGGAGGGCACTGAGACAGTTTCCCTGAGCGCTGCCTCTTCCTTGTGCGTGGCGCAGCTCGTTCTCCTGTATCCAACTGCAGAGGGAAACAAGGCTGATCTCTTTCCCTTTCTCCTGGGTCTGCTCCCTCGTCCCCAGAAAGCCTGTGCCTGAATTGGTCAGACACAAATCCCTGTGACAGTGGCTCTGGGTAAAACAGTGCCTGCCCCGGGGCAGGGGCTGGTCCTGGGCTCCCCTGGAGCTGCTGCTGTGCTGCTGGTGCCTCCTGAGCACTGGGAGGCTTGCTGGGCTCGGTCACTGCTGCCCTCTCTTGGAGAGAGAATCGAGGAACAGTTCCAGGTCAAGTCTAGTTTTTTTTCTTTTGTTGTGGATGTAGAAGCTGTGGCATTAGAGCGTTTTCAGAAATAGTGCTTTTGTTGCTTTCAGCTGATGCGATTGAGTAACCTGCTGTGCATCTTGTGTGACAAGAGTACGTAAACTCTGGTCATTTTCTCAAAAATAAAATTACTAATTACTGCTGTGGTAGACTAAACCAAGTATGATGGTAGGGGCTCCTTGCCTTGCCCAGTATGGGATTTACACAGTCCTGCAGATGTGCCTGTGCTTAACTGTACACGCAGCGGCAATCCTTGCTCTGCACAGTCTGGGTTGGCGTCCATGTACTCAGAAATTTGGGGCACCAGAGTCCCCATAGACTGCAGTGTTGGTAGCAAATGGGGCTGATGGGCAGGGAGAGGAGAGGCAGGAGCGCCGGGGAAGGGCTGGCGTGAGGGGAGGAGGGGTTTGGAGGCTGGCAGTGGCCTGCTGAGTGGGAAGGCTGCGGAGCAGGAGAACGGGGTGACATGGGTGTGAGTCAAGTGTTGGGGTTTTCTTTGGCTAGGAGGCAGGGGATGTGTGCCTGCCCTTTGACTCCCACCTACAGGCAGTTCTAGCTTGTGTCCTCAGGATATTCCATGTCTAGTCCTGGGGGCTGTGTGGGGGTAGCTGCTGGGCCATCTTCTGAGAAGCTGTAGTGCACAGCTCTGTAGGTGTTTCTGTAGGCAGAGCAGATAGTTTGTTTACCTTCTCTGCCTGCTGTTTCTAGTGGAGGAGGGGTTTAAGTACAGAGAGGTGACACTTTAATCAGATTTATGTCTCTTGTGTGGTCCGGAGGGAAGGATGTGCTCAGCAATTTCTCGCAAATCAGTTTGGAAAACATGCAAAAATTCATGGTGACTTAGGTGATTGATTACTCCTCCCTTCCTCCCTGTTTTGCTATCAACACAGAAATGTAAGTTTTTAAAGACAGCATTAAAAATCAGTTAATTTTATACTATCCCAGTAATATAAGGTCTCTTTGTGTCTCTATCCTTTTTTCATCCAGTAAATGTACCTGTTGTACACAATGGAGGAGTTTGGCAAAGGCAGCCAAGCTCCTTCTGTATGAAACCTTTTGTCTTACACCTTCACTGCCTTTTCAATTCAATTAACCTACTGATACTGTTAACATGTGAAGGGCAGGGTTGGAAGCTCCTTCATGAAGTGTGTGGTAATGTGTATAGGGGCAACTGTTGTTGCTGAGAAATATGCAAATTTAGTTGTCTAAGGTAGGACATATTAGGGATTGATTAATTTAAATTGTAAAGATGTTTGATTTCTCTCATCTCTCACATCCAGGTTCGAGATGCAGCAATAAACAGCCTTGTGGAAATTTACAGACATGTTGGTGAACGTGTAAGGGCTGATCTCAGTAAAAAAGGATTACCCCAGTCTCGGTAAGTTGAGAATGTCCTTAGGTCTTCACTATTTTTGGGCTGCTCTTTATTCCCTTCCTTCCTTCAGAAGACTTCAGGAACTGCATGATTGAACCTTTTCCTGGGATTGTTGTTTGATTTTTTTATTTTTTAATCTGATAAACACTCAATTTTACTTAATGCAGATGCTGTATCTTTGCCCAAGTATTCCACAGCATCTTGGAAAACCACTAAAATTACTACAGATGTTTAGTTAACTGATTTAAGATTAAGTGAATTAATATTTTTCCTGTATGCTCTGCATATATAGAGAGGAGACACTTCAGAGTAGCCTCTGTTTATGCAACTTAGGCTGTCATAAAGAACAAAAACCCACAGAAAAAATAATCAGTTTTAAGATTCTGAGTTAAAAAGGCAGCCCCCCCCCAAAAAAAAGACCCAAAAACCAACCAACCAACCAAAAAAATCCCACAAAAACAACAAAAAAACCCCCAAGCCTCAAACTAAAAGCAACAAAACCTGTGTCAAAACCAAAGCCACGTCCCTTTGCTTCTGCCATTTTAGGTGTGTTAAGAAAGCTGCTCTGCATCTTGCCTCCAGTGTTCAGGGCAGAGCATGGTTAGACCTGAGGATGGAGTAGATGGCAGCTTGTCAGTGCTCAGAGGGAAGAGGTGGTTTTGGAGGTGGGCTGCATGCAGGTGGAGGCAGCACTGTTGCTTCCTGTTCTCCAGTGAAAAATAGGAAGGTGTCAGGGCCACAGACAAAATGCTGTGTCGAGTTGGTTTTTAGGGGTGTGTTTTGTGGTATTTCTGCAAATAGTTAAGATAGGCAGAGTGGTGATGAACTGGAAATGCATCTACAATTAGCCATATCACATCTTCAGTAGTGTAGTAGTTTCAATTATATCTCAGGTTTTCCTATCAGCTGTTGTGTGTTGATGTTGGGGGTTTTTAATTTTAAAATAACTTCCATGCATTGACACTTTCTGCTGACATTTTTGACAGTGCTCCAAATGACCTGAGCGAAGCCAAATTTGTTCTATAACATCATGAGATGTTAGAAGATGGCTGCCCAGGGAAGTGGTGGAATCACCATCCCTGGAAGTGTTCAAAAGCTGTGTGGATGTGGCACTTAAGGACATGGTTTCATAGTGAACGTGGTGGTGCTGGGTTAAAGGTTGGACTCGATGGTCTTAGAGGTCTTTTCCAACCATAGTGATTTTATGATTCTAATATTTCTTAAATTTAAATTCAGTTGTTCATTGCGTATTTCTTTAACTTTCAAACAGGTTGAATGTAATTTTTACAAAATTCGATGAGGTCCAAAAATCTGGAAACATGGTCCAGACATCAGTTGGTGAGTAGAAGTACTTATATTCTCTTTTTGGTGCTTTTAGCAATTTTCAATTGGTGAGGCATTCAAATGGATATATAGCAAGCATTCTGTTAGGGAAAACAAGTATGGTGACTGTTCAGAAATAAGCACAGTGCTTTTGCAACAAATAAAATGGGACATTGAATTTATCTCCTGTATTTTTGTAGTATCAGAAGGAGAAGGAAGCATATGTTTTGAGAAGAGAAGGTGGTGCTATAGCCATCTTCTTTTCCTCTTGAGTTACATTAGGGAAATGCATCTCCTGTTCTCGAGTCCATGTGCATGTAAATTGTTCGTAAGGTAAATAGAATAGTAATTTCAGAGAAGAATTGCCTTTTCAGCTTAATGCCCTAAAAGGCACAGATTGTACACAATAATGCAGCAGTGCTCTGTTTAAGGCTCACATTGTTTGTATTTTGCAGTT
The DNA here is from genome assembly GCF_017639235.1 of Corvus kubaryi. NCBI lineage: Eukaryota > Metazoa > Chordata > Aves > Passeriformes > Corvidae > Corvus > Corvus kubaryi. Next base: position 11,325,376 of record NW_024581135.1, read on the forward strand.
CCTAAGTTTGCATATTTTGTATGTTTAGGACTGATAGCCAAAGACCCTTATCAGAGCCTTAATTCTGTCTGTCTTGTCTGACACTAGTATTTTGCTTACTGTAATAACAAGTGTTTATTACTGTGTTTACAGATAAGCTTACGGGCTAGAAAGTAATTTTAATAGGTATCACTCCTTGTTTAAGAATAGATTTTTGAGAGAATTCTTGGTGAGGAAATGCATCTTTCTGCCAACAGTTGAGTAGAGCAGATGAAGAACCTGAGTTCAGTACTGTGGGTTCGTATGAAGCTCACACCTCTGCAAGGCCAGGAGCAGGGGAAGGGATGTTCCCAGTCATTCCCACTATGCTCTTGGAAATCAAGAGAGCGGAGAGGTCTTTGCTCTTTTAAATTGGAAAAAATACCTTTTTCACTTCTGGGCACTATTCTCCTTGCCATAAACATCTTACAACACAGTAAACTTCATCCCTGCAGAAACAATAAAATTAACTGATTTGAAAATCCTGAAGTTATAGTTTTAATTATTCAGAAATGCGATGTATTCTCTTGTATGTTTGGGAATGATGAAGACCTAGTACAGGCTCCTCTGTGGTGGAATGGGTTAAAATTACACCTTTGCATAATATGGGGGTATTTTGTCTCTACAGGTGGATGAGGCTTACAGGGGTAAAAAAAGTGCAGCTGAGAAACAAATGTCCTTGTTCTTTTTTAACAGGTGGGAGGGGAAGTAAATATTTAATCCCTTAGCACACTTGTTTAGGTTCCCAACTTCCAGGTGATTTCTCTGAAACCCTTACTCAAACTGAAAGAGATTTATTGCTGATTCAACTTCTTTGCTTTCCACTTGGCTAGGCTAAGGTGGAATTTTTGTCTTACTAGCAGTGGAATAGAATGGGCTTTCAAAAAAAGATAAAGCAATTTGATGCATCATTGTACTGTATAGATTGCTGTTATTTGGTGTTTTGAGGAGGCAGACTTGTGATCTGAGATTTATTGCTACATCTAAAGCATCGGTCTGTATCAAATCTACTTTTAGGCTTTATTGAAAATTATTTTTTCTTTTATACCCCTTTGTCACTTTCAATGGAAAATGTATCCTTTTTGTGCATCAAGGTCCTGAGACCCTATGATCCCCGTCTCCTGTCTTTGACTCCATGGACAGGCTTTCAGTACTTCCCAACACAAGTACTCCTGTATTCTTCACTCTGCTTAACCTGATCTTCCGATGTCTCGCTGTTCTCGCTCGTGCTGGGGCAGGATGCAGTCCCTGGAGTCTGTGTGTGTGCTAGGATTTCTCCGTGGTAGAATCTGCTGTACGGACATTGAGACAAAAAAAGTAGCCTGGGGGAAAGGGAAGAGCGGAGGAGTGCTAAGGGTCAAAGAGAGCAAAGGGTAGGGTTTCTTTTTGTTCTGCCAGACCCTTTTCATCTTCCCTAGAAATGAAAAAGTCTATAGTTGCAGAATTAAATCAGTTCTCATTTGTGAAGATAGTAATGATAACATTTTACTAGCATCTTTTGTGTGTGTTTGAGGGGAGAGTTTGGTTTCCCTTAGCGCCACAGGCTGGTTTGTTGCTTCTTCCTTGCCCTCCAAGGACAGTACAAATACAGTGTTACATGCTCATCCTATCTTGTGTGTCAACAGCTCTGTGCAACTTTCAGTTTATCTTTTTGAGGTTGTGTAAGCCAGCAAAAGCAGGCTTATCTTTACCCATGGTCACAAGTTTATTATGGCCTAAAGACAAGCTAAATTTGTCAGGTTTCTTGTGTCCCTGACACTTTCTGAACAAAGGTGACACTTTCAGCAGTTGTCAGAGTCACCAGGGAGGATGGTGATAGATATTGCACATGCAAAAGATTTGCCTTTCTCAGGAAATAGTGGAAACAGCTCAGTCTTGTTCACCCTTTGAATCTGGCAGAATGGTTGGATGGGTGAATATGTGAATGTGCTTCTCTTGTGGGTAACCAAAAGGAGGCTGTTGGCTGAAGGGTCACTCATAACTGAGCACAGACTTATGCTAATGACAATGAGACTTGAAAGTGGTTGTCAGACTTGTCTTATCACAGAACACAGGAGTACTGGGCAGTTGGGACAGCAGCTGTGGCTTCTGCAATAGTGGAACACAGTAAAAACTGGTCTCTTGGCTCTGAGACTACACTTTGGGATAACAGTTTCCTCTACCAATTCACTGAGTATTCAAGTAAAAAGAAGGAATTGCAGCAATGCTATTTGTATATCAGGAGTACTTTGGAGATTAGTAAGTTGCTCTTAGTTGTTAAAGGTTTCATATCTAGTGGTTCCCAAGACACAGATAAACAGAAATCTTACAGAGACTACTAGAAAAGTTGCTTAAAATAATAAGACATTTTCTTAACCCGAAGAAGAAATCTAATGAATCAACTCTAATCAGACTGCGAATTTCAAGTCTCTGAAAATAATTCATCTTTTGTATTTGCTTATCTTTCTCTACCGTGGTCCATTAGTGTTTGAGTTTATCTTAAATTGTTTGATTTTTTTTTTTTTTTGGCTAGGCTTTGTTTTTATCATTTAGTAACACAAGAATCAAATGCATAGTGGGGTGGGGGAGGTTTGCATAGTAATCTGAAGTGTTTCATTAAGTCAGAGGAGGTTTTGGCATGCCCAAGTATGCTGCTTGTTGCTAGGCTACCAGCAGCCCTTATAGCTAGAATATGAAGTTAAAATCCATGCTGGATTTCTCGATGATTCTCAGTGCATCTCTGTTTTGTTATTTGGCATATAATTAGTCAGCCTCTTGAAGCAAAAATTATAGTTTTTCCCCCTTTGGGTTTTCAGCAAGCTAATTATTTTCTATGTAACTGCTTTTGCTAATTATGCAGATGCCTTATTCCCCTGGGACAAATACATTTTCAGCATGAAAGAGCCAGTAATTGCCAGCTAGTCTGCTGCTGTCTTATATTGGCATTGTGTGATGATCTTTAGTTGGATGTGATACAGAGAGAGGCTATTGGACGGACACTTCAGGAAATTCATGCTGCATGGGTTTCCTTGGTATTATCTGGAAGCACCTTAACATAAACTGTACAGATTTTCCATGGATTTGAGTTCCAGAACAGTTTATAATCAAGTTTCAGTACCGATTAAGAATAAAATAAATTTTCTACTGAAAAATACAGGCTGATAGGAATCGATGACCCAAACCAAAGCTATTAGCGACCAAAATGTTCCAGTGGGTTTTTTTAGCTTTTGATCATTGTGATATCCTAGTATGATATTCTTTGATGTAAACCTTCATTTTTTTTATATAAGTCACACAATTTTTGGGAGATGTGTTTATATTTGTGCATGAAGGGATAGTGGTGGTGTTACTATGGACAGGGAGGGCATTGAACTTCGTTGTTGATGCTGAATTTTGACTCAGAAGAAAAAGATTAGGGACAGTGGAGGTGGTAGTGGTCTTGGGCTGGAAGGAAATCAAAGCAGGAGATCTTAAAGCCAGAATTCTGGAGCTGAGATCTCTCCCCCGCGGATACTTGCACAGAGTAAGGTGAGGGGAGGATGCAATTTTGGTAGTTGACTGCATGGGTGTGTGCTTTAAGAGTAAGCAAGTTAATTAAACAGTGCTAAAATAAAAGATGTGATAATTTCAATTACTGAAAATCTATGAAGAAGGAGAATGCTACTTTTCAGTAGATCTACTTCTATATTTGGGAGGGTGTATAAGACAAATACGCTATTTACTAAATGAATTCTGTTTGTGAAGTTGAGAACTTGGATGCTATTGGATGAAAACTGGAGCTTATTTTAGATTCCTGTGTTTTGCTGGTAATAAAGCTGAGTCATTGGAAGCTATTTTGATATTTATTATACAGAGGAAAATCACCCACATTTGCCAAGTAATGCCATGCATCTGAGGGTGGAATATTGTTTGTTTGTCAACACACATCCAAGCAGCAGAATTGCAGACGGGAAGGAGGGACAACTGTCTGGGATAACAGAAATATTTTGAACCAATAAATGCTGCACTGTGCTTTTTTGCATTTATACCTGCTTGTATAATTTAATTTCCATTATGGCTTGCTCTCTATTAATACAGTTTTCAAGTTGAAATAGGAAGTGAAGTAGAAAATTGATTTCATTGGCTCAGCATTTTTAGGGCATGAAAAAAGCAAGTAAATGCCTCTTCACCTGTGTGGGAGCTGTGAGAGCAGTAATGTCTGAGTGATATTTGAATGAACACCATTAACCGATAGTACATCCTTGTGGAAGGTGGAAATGGACAAGAGGAGCTCTACTCCCTTTCTAACAGCTTTGCAAATAAGCATATTGCTGAAATTCTCAAGTGTAGAAGGGGAGGGGTGTGAGCAAACAGGCACAGGGGGGCACATAGAGCTCAGATGAATGCTGAACAGGCTTTTATTTTGGAGGAGACGTGGCAGTCGCCTGCTAGGTCACACAGCAAAGTGGTGTAGGAGGGTGGCGAGTTCGCTGGTGGTTAAGTTGCTGAGAGACATGTACTGAGAGACATGTACTGTGGGGCTGCTCCCGAGCACAGTGCCCTTCCCCAGCAGCTCCCCAGAACTGCAGAGAATGACTACAGGGAAAGGTAGGTGCTAATGAATGTGCCACAGGGATGGATGTGTTTATTTGTTAGTGTCTGAGTATTGACTGCTCCGTTTCTTTCTAACGGTGTGAAGAGACTGAAGCAATCTTGCAGTAAAAGAGGAACTTCAGAAAAATAGTCTGCAAGCATCTGTAGCCTGGTGTCATCAAGCTCAGTTTAAGATTCTATAAAATATGATAAATGATCTGTTCGGTGGGATGAGGGAAGAGGATATGTGCATATATAAGAGACCAGAACAGGGTGAGAGAGGTGAAGGACATGAATTTTCAGAAACCCTTGCTGGTCTGTGTTGTTTTTGAGTGATCATTGAGACTTCCATTTCCTAACTGCTTCCTTTTGCAGCATCACTTGGGAAGATTATTTAAATTGGTTGTGAGTACTTTTGAATTAGCATGAAATCACAGTTCCAAGAATGTGCCAAATAGAGACATCACTTTTTTTTTTAACTTGTATTTTTGTGTTGTAGCTGAGTTTCTGTAACAGAAAGGCTATCTGTGGTAGTCGGTGATGCTGGGGGGGACTAGGTGAAATGGAAAGGCAGAGGAGCTCTGTATCCCTTCACCTGTGAAGAATTAATTTACAGGAGAGAAGCATATATTGTATTTATTTTTGCTACATAAGAAGCCTGTGCTTTTCATCTGAGCTTTCAGAGATGATTTCTGTTACCCATCTTTGCAAAAACTGCATTTACTTTCTTCCCCTTTTTCTCTCGATTCAGTGTACCTGTTGTCTTTCTGAAATCCTTACTATACTGTGGATGTAGTAGACTAATTTTAGGAAGTCTGAGTAGGTCAGTATCTGAATTTTATAGACCTTGATTTTGTATTGGTATTTATTGTCTGAAGGTGTGAGTTAATTGGCAGCTCTTTTTGTAAGAGAACATGGAAGTCTCCTGAGCAAATTGAATGCTGTGTAATGAATATTGCATGCTACAGTATGTGCCATTTCTATGGACAGATCTTTATTTTAACCTTTTAGAACATTGTTTTCCAAGGCAATTACTGCATGTATTTTCAGAGGAAGCATGTGTGTGGTGTTCCTTGTTCACCATCAGTAAATGCCTCCCAATGCCAGGAAATAAATACAGAAACCTGTCTGGGCTGGTTCTCCTCCTCCTCCTCCTCATGAACTGCATCACCTGTCAGTGGATAGTGTCACCGTGTACAGCTGAGAGACCTTTGCACTCTGGCTCCTCCTGTCCAGGTCAAAAGAGGACTTGAGAATAATCCATGATTTTTCTAAAGCTGGAATTGTGTTGAATAATTAATGTACTTCATTGCTTATTAAAGAAAACAAGCATGTATTTGTTGTTGTCAATGAAGCATGATGATTTCATCATGCTGGGAACTTCTCAGCTTTAAAAGATCAGCTGGTGGAATGAAGAGCCTGGGGCAGTAGTCCAGCTGGTCTTATCAGCTGAGAAATGTCTGACCTCCAGGCCGCTGTTGGTTGTCTGAACTGTCACAGCAGCAAATGTCAGAAGAAAAGTAAGTGTGTAATTTGTTAGTGTATTGTGAATTCAGGATTGAATCCAAAGTACCTTGACCCAGGATTTCCTTGCAAAGAAGACCAGAGTTACTCTGGTTGTGCGTGTTTCATCATCTCCCCTAAGCCTGATGGTTTTATATGAATACACAAACGCTCTTTTGCCAAAGCTTTGGTGTATGTAAGCAGAACCACTTTACTACCAGCACCACTAACAGACATGTGTAAAATACAGGCTAAAGGAGTGGGCAGCTAAAGGATGAAATGCTGCTGTTTAGTGTGGGCTTCATGAGTAGAAGATGAACATGCACCATTCCATTACTACTGATGGAAGTTAAATGCATGAATGTCCTGCACTTCTGGAGATGAATTTCTTCATGCAGGGCCTGTTCTCTTCTTCCCCACTGGTAAAGTATCATGTAGATCTGAGCGACCCCAGTGGTTGCCTCAGAGAACACATGCATCTTAGAACACATTGCAAGGATTAATTTACAGTCCAGTGTTCATAAAGAATTAGAATGAAAAATCCTACACCCTTCCCTCCCATGGAAACTGCAGTAACATCTGGTACAGCTGCGGAGGTGGTCACAGTTCAGGAATGCTTAGTAGTTGCTGTTTTCTCTGCTATGGTCTTTTCCTTCAAATTCTTTCATGTGTTTTTGTGTCAGGCTGGTTTCACCTCTAAAACAAAGCCTTAAATTTGCAGTGGTCATTGTCTTTAAAACCTCTGCACCAGTTTCCTGGTATCTTCTGTGCTGTTTTTCCCAGCTGGCTGGCTCTCCTTTGTACATGTTCTGTTAGAAGCAGCTTGGGACCAAAGCTGGAGCAGTATTAACTCCAATGACATTTCTACATGAAAGGACTAACTAAATCTTATGGTTTTGATTGCTTAGCTTTGTCATTTATGGTACTCAGAATCTTCCAGGGGCAAGTTTATTAGTAGGATGGTTCATACACATGCCCGTGCACACACATATTGATCACTGTGAATATAGCAGTGATTTTAAGTCAGCCTTTTAATTCTCAGCAATTCTCTGAGAGATGGGAGTACAAGTTATTCAAATATCCTAGAGGAAGACTGAGGGCAATCTGGTGTGAGTAGAAACTATTCCATAGTTGTATACTGTGCAGATTCATGAAGTTTATTTGGGTTGTGTTTGTGTTTCACACATACTGATTTCAACACTTGTTGGGGGTGCACAGTAGAGTACTTCAGTGAGCACAAGTGAATGTATCACAAGCTTTCTGCTGCTATGAAAATAATCACAAAATTGTTCTTGACATAGAAGTCCTTGCCTGAGGCTTGCAAATAGTTCAGTTTCCAAGAAAGTAGTAGAGGAGTAGGTGTCTTTCTTTCTCCTTTCTCTATGCTGGCTGGGTGCTGGGTTCTGGAGAGTAGTCTCCTAATAACTACTTTTAAATGAATGAATGCTCTGGGCTGTTATTATATAGAAACACTGTCCCAGTTAGAATTCAATTGCTGTCCTCAATCAGCAGCCTCAGTGGTGCCCCAAAGACTGCTTGGGGAAGAGATTAAATTTCTTGCACCTCTTGTGGAGCACTTTGATGAATTCCTGTGCTGCTGCTCTTGTTCACTTGATGAGATTTGTTTTCAGGTTGAGCGTGTAACAAGTGGACTGCGTTTAGCGGCTGTAATTAGCAGCCTCTGAGGAAAGCAGTCACTCTATGGTAATTGGTGAAATACAGGATAGGATTTTATGGGCAATAGAAGTACATGAAATGTGTATTTCTCCTACCAGCAACAAAGAACATCCCTGTCCTTGTATATTGTAACCACGGTAGCTGCAGCTTCCATAACTGTGAGGTTTTATTAAAGTGTCTAGACTGAAGAGCCCCTGGTTGATTTCTAAAGATCCTGAGACCAAATGCTTGGAGGCTTGAACATCTTCTTGTACCTAGTTACTTTTCATTTTCAGATCATTGACCTTAGGCTGGATGAGATCAGACTGCTGAGTCCATTTCTGAGGAAGACTTATTAATACAGATGGTATATCCAGTTTTAACATGCAGTGATAGAACAAAACCTGCCATTACAGCTATGTGAGTTGGGGGCACAAAGAGGAGCTTTTTCAAAATGCAGGAGTGGACAAGTGTGGGTCTGTTACTCCAGTGGGAAGTACAGTGAAGGCATTGTCTGTACTTGGCCCTGGTCTGGCATTACACTGCCTTCCTCCTCTGTTATGTTTGGCTGAAGTAGTTTGTTTGTAGCTCAGATACAGTGATGTGAAATAGAACAAAACTGAGCTATAATAAGTAAATGCATCCTATTTTTGTAGTATTAAGACAGCAAATGCTGCATAATGGCTGCGTTTCTTCTGCCTGCTGAAGGAATTAATTCTGCCCTGCTGCTCTGTCAAAAGAATCCTTTTGTTGCATTGTGCAAAGCAGTTTGAGTCTCTTTTTTTGTTTATTCCCCTGAAGCCCCAAAGCTGCAGACAGCCCTGAATAATCCTGGCTAGGTTTACACCCCACATGTAGCCTGCAGGGATCTCACTGCAGACAAATCTTCATGAGGAAAGCTGCTAATGGCTGCTGCTTTGCAGTTGGCCTTCAGAGTCAAGCCAGGTGAATTTTATCACAAAGAACACACCTCAGAGGAAGAGAGAGATACCTTTGTTCACTGTAAAGTGTCACCTGCTTTTTTCAAGCATGGCAAAACCTATAGCAACCACATTTCCAGAGCTGCTCCCTTTACTGTCACAGACCTCACTTGCCTTCCCTCAGAGCTTGTCAGTGCCCCACAAAATCCCTTAGATGCTCGACATGGATGTTTCTGGTATTAGATGCAGGTGCTGATGTCTAAGGAATATGAAGCATATTTGGGCTTCATTGCAGATGAATGCTTGAATGCAGAGGTAGAAGAGTGAAATTTACACTATTTTTTTACTCCAGATATGCTCCATTTGATACTAATGAATTCTTTATAATGATTTCAATGGGAAATGAACAGGCCCCTATGAAAATTGCTGGTAGACTATGTTGTAAACAGCCTTGTTATGAGTATTTTAGGCATGACTGCTCCTGGCCTTCCAGAGGGAAGGGGGAGATAGAAGTTTTAGGTATGAAACAGTGTTGGCACTGCTTCTGCTAGTGTTTATGCAGTTGGCAGCACTGGTGCTGCCTTCACCCCCATTTAATGAGACTGTTCCCTTTGGCTGTGGTGTGGGTAGAGGAAAGATGTATACATCTTTAAGAAATGCCTGTCTTCCACATACATCTCTCCTGAGTAATGGGACTCCTGTCTAGTGGAGCGCTGGCTCATAATAAGACCTGACATTTCTAATTAGGGCTGCTTTATGAAGAATGGGTACTAACTCTGTTCTCCATCATTTATGGTTCTTCCCCTGAGCTCCCCCAGCTCCTGCTGGGATCAGGGGCAATCCTGGAGGCAGACCTGGGGAGACAGGGCTGGGCACGCCTCTTCCTGCTGCAGCTCTGCCAGTGCACTTCAACTCCGATTTATGCTCCTGCTGTTTGAGCTCTGTGCTGGGCAGGAGCTGAATCTGCAGAGGGTTCTAATCACATGGAGCTTCTGTGATGTGGAGGGACAATCATTCTCCTTTTCATTGGAGAAATAAGATCTGATCCCAAGCTTCCACAGGCAAAATACGTATGCACCAGCATAGTGAAGCTTATTCTCTGCTCCCTCCCCCTTAAGAAGCTCCATACTTGTCTCTAGTGCTTTCCTTAGATGTCTTTTTTTTTTTTTCTTTCCTTTTTTTCTTTTTGATGTGTGCACTGGATTTTGTCTCACTGCAGTGGGATTTCTCCGAAGACTCTGTATTGGGTCTTTGTATGCACATTGTGCTCCTTGCTTGCTGCTTCCCTTCATGTTGCTCCCTGAAGCCTATTTATTATCGTGGGCTCTAAAGCAGTCTTGTCCCTATTTTTATCCTGTTTCTTGTTTGTAGCAGCATAGTATGAGGAGCTCTGTTCACTCTGCCTGAAAGTGTGGGAGGTGTGGCAGGATACTGGGGCCCTGGGAGCTTTGTGCCAGAGGTGGACTGTGCCAGGTCCTGTGTCTTTTGTATAAACCAGGCCAGGCACTCCCATCAACTGCAGCAGGATGTTCCCTTTAGGGCCTCCAGTGTGAGCACGTGAGGTTTGGTCCTTTCCACAGCTTCTTCCCAGGAAAGCTGGATCACAGAGCCATCTGAAACAGCATGTTTTACATGCCCTAAAAATGGTAAATAGCTCCAGGTAGAGATGAGAATGTACCTGAACTGTGTTTGATGGCACTCTGCACCCTTGGCCAGCAATGGTCTGACCCAGTGTTTGAAAGCAGGTGATCTCTGCTCCCTAATGGCATGGAAGGGGTTTCTGTGAAACTACACACAGGGCAAATGCCAGTAAAAAGCTGTGATGAGCAGTTCATCTTTTAAATTTTGGGCTTGAATCTTGAGTTTCCTGTACCTATAGTACATAGACCACTAATTCCAGAAAACCTCTGAATTAGAAGTAAGATTTTTTTTCATTGAGGGATTTTCAGTTGGTCTTAATGCAGGTTCCAGTAATCCACGAACTAGAGGGACTGAGAGGACAGCCCTATGCTTGGGGGTTTTTCCCATGAGTTGGTATTTTTCTGCACTTTGAAGATAGTAAGTGAAGCACTGGAAGAGGTTGCCTAGAGGATCTTCATCCTTGGAGGTTTTTAAAATTAGTCTGGATGCGGCCTCGAGCAATACAACTTTGTCAGCCCTGCTTTTGGAAGGAGATTGGGTCACTTGGCCTTCAGAGGTCCCTTTTTACCTAAATTATGCCATTATTTCATTTTCCTCCTATAGGAGGCAGTAGTTACCGAAGATCTTCAAATTGGTTCAGTGGTTTTTTTACTGAGTACTTTCTAGCTGTGTGTTTGTCAGTAAGCTGAAGGCAAGGTTTGCCAGTGTCATTTGAGATTGTGTCTGTCATCCAGCACTTCAGTTTATCAAGGGTGGTAACAGGGCTAAAGGCAGAAGAGAATGTGACCTCAGCTAACAGCACAACCTGATGTCAGCATGAAAAGGCTGCAAGCCACAACAGAGGCACTTCTATAAATGGCAGCCTGTATCATTTAATGCACATCCTCTGCTGATTTGGTGTTATGCTAGAATGGGTGATAAAGCTTCACTTTAGTTTTATTGATCTGTCATCAGTGTGACTGTCAAGTTGCACATGGGCATTTTCAGTGAAGCATTAAGATGCAGATTGATCTTTGATTTTAATATTAAGAATTTAAAGCTTGATATTTAAATGTGGATATATCCTAATTGTTTATCAGAAGAGCAGTTTGCTACAAATTAGTAGTTGAGCTGTAATTTGTTCCATTTAATCTTCATGCTGTTCTTCAAAGTACTATTATTAGTAGTCTTTTGAACCTTTACTTGTAATGTTAAACTTTATTTTGCAGATAGAGCTCTGTATTCCTCTTTCCTATGTAGACAACCTAAATACTTCTTGCAACTCAGGATGTTTTAATGCATTTTCTTCATCTCAGTAAAGTTTTTTACTTTCTTTCCTTATAATATTTGGAAAAGGAAGCTAAGTAAGCCTGGTTCAAATGCAATCTAGATGACTAAGAACCAACTCCCACCTCAACAAACCCACCCCTGTTCCAGGCAGGAATTATCAGTGGTTCTTTGTGTCAGTGGGAGGGGGTTTTCAGATGAATTAGAAGGACCCTGTTCCAAATATTTAAAAACTAAACACAAAATTACTATAAAAAAAGAGGAACTGGAAGTTCTCCAGCCCATTTTCTTGGTTCTGCTTTTCAGTGAAGACTTCATCAATTCAGTCTCCAGGTTGTAAAGAGGAGGGAGTGCATAGTGGGGACCCTTGAAGCTTTGCATGGAAAAAGAGGCAAGGCAAAGAGTTTGAATTTATGCTAATTGAAGCATTGACTTCTTATGGGCGTGCTTATGTAAAGGTGTTATTGAAATTCATTCCTCCCAGTTAAAAAAACCTGATCTTACTTGCTTTCAATCTCTGAGCAAAACTAAAAGTGAATCTATAGTTGTCTGCTACGTGCTGTGCTTCACGTGTGCCAGTTCCTCTGTTTGCTAATTCTTCTTTAAGTGAAGGCAAGCACAGATGGTTGTTAAAGAGAACCAGATGATTTGCCAGCATGGTGGTGTGTTTGCAGGAGTGGGACTTGGACAGGCCTAAGGCTGATTTGTTATCATTGCTTTGAGTTTGAAATTTTAATTTAGAAAGTTGAAACTCCTAAGTTTTGCCACCATCTTTAGTTTGTGGTGTGGTTCATTTATGCATTTTTTAATTCTAGCAAGATGCTTGTTGACCTTTCAGTCATTTTTGTTAAGCCATGCTTGTTACCTGTTGAGCCTAAACGAGAATGGGACATGAATCAGACATGAACAGACAAGTTCTTGTAGGACATGCATTAATTCCGTAAGAGACTTAGGGGTTCCTTTCTCCGTAGTGCCAGGAGGCAAGGTTTTTCTCATCCCTTCTCAGACTCTTCAGACTAAGTCATGCCAGGAGACTTTCACCAGCGGAGCAGCATGAGTGTAATTTCATCTTTTTAGCTCAACTGACATAGTTTAGCTGGACTGAAAGCGCCTTGGGTGCTTGTTACTATGCAGGCTAATGGTTCAAAGCTTGCTTCCCTGGCTGGCTTGTGGCTTCTAAGCATGGATTCAGTGTTTGATAGCATCCAGGGAGCTGATAGGATGTACACTATATCCAATGAACCAGGATGCTGCTGGTCACTGATTGCTGCAGGCTGCCACAGTAGTACAAATAGTAAATAGCTGTTGTATAACTGAGACATTTAATTCCAGTCTGGGCAAAATAGTAATTCTTGCTACTTGAAATTAAGGTAAGTGATCTGTAATGGAGGTGAGCAGTTCAGGTGGCTCAAGCTGGTTAACGGTGTGAACTTCAGATGAACCAGGCTGATCCTCTCTCATGTTTTGGGAGGCCTCAAATCTTTTCTCTCTGAATAAACTGATACCTGGTAAAGCAGTTGGCCACATATGAAGAATAATCATGCCTAGACAGAAATCTCTTACTTCTATAGTACCTGCAAGTTTCCAGGACCTTCAGCACTCCTGCTTGTGAAAAGACTGAAGTGGTGAAGCTGTGACTGGTACTTGCCTTCTCTGGAAATGTTGAAGGTTTATGTACATTTGAGCATAGAATTTGGGTTTAGGGATTTGATAAGACATTATTTTCCCCTACACTTTATTCCTATTTCTTCTGAATTTTGTTTGCATCTGGAGGCAGGGTGCTGTGAGCTGCTCGCTTGCCCCTTGTGTTTGGTTTTCAGTAACAGCTGCTGACAGATGGCAGTGCCCTGTGAGCATTCCCTGTTATTTGTGTTAAACAAGTCATCAGCAGCCTATATTGCCTGCTAAAAATTACTGAATTGGGTGGAGAAAGATTTATGTGGCTTTTTCTTCTTCAACTTGGTCTGCTTGACATTTTCTCATGTGCTACTACTGATACACTTCTTTGTTTTCTTTATGTTATAGTCAACTGTTCATGCAAATTTTTTTAATGTTCATACTGGTTCTTCAGATAGTCTAAGCAATGCCTGGAAACACCTGCTAATAAAAAAAACTTGCTAATTTGGTGCTCATATCTGCCTCTGCTTTCACACCTCCTCTGTGCTATTACCACTTCCATACCTGATAGTGTTTAAGTCAGGGAGTTTGGGAGCATTTTTCAATGTGTCAACAGATAGTAATACTGCCTGTCAAAGCAAGTATTAACACTTAGTCACACGGAGCATAACACATGGTCACTCCTGCTTCTGATTTGTGAAAATGTAAAGCAAAGGCGTAAGAGGGAATCTGACTATTAATCTTTAGCAGTATTATAATTTTAAAAGAAATTTACTTGTGCACCAAGATCCTTTTACTTGGTGAATGAATAAATAGAAATAGTGAGTCTTAGCTCTCAAAGAGTTTTTACAACTGGTTTGAGTGTGCCTTGGGACAGGTGTATTTGCAGGCCTGTGAGTCACTGTAAAAGCCCCAGAGTTGAAGGTTCAGAAATGAAACTCTCAGATTAAGCCTGTAACCAGTTGTTATCATTTGAAGATGGGTTTCAGTGTCTCTTCCAGCTCGTGGAAGGAAGGTGTTGGTGTCACCTGGAATCCTGATGTTGCTACATAATTAATAAACACAAACCACCAGATATTTGTTACTTGTATATAATACAAGTGCATAGCTTTGCACATATGAGTGGGAAGCTGTTGTGAAATGAATGATGTAGAGGAACCATTAGATTTTACTCAAACACACATTTCATTTTTAACAACTTAGTCCCGTTTTTAAAATTCTCTCCGTTCATGTGTCTGAAATGAAATGTATTTAAAAAAAAACATTTTAATTCTTTGCCATGTGTTATTTTCTTTAGTTCCTGCTCTGGAATGTAAATTCCGGGTGTGTCTGGATACCTTACAGCCCATGAGAGACAAAGTACCTTTAATAACCTTGAACTTAGCCTTTTTTTGCTATGCAGTACACAGCTGTATTACAGAGCGTTGTCATTTGAGTGAGGACTGGCAGGAGGGGGTTCACTGGATGAGCTTGCCCTTACAAAGAAAAATCATCCATTTTGCCTCTTGTGAAAGAGTAATGGGGCTCTTCTGCACCTCCTCTGAGTCATGCCTTTTCTCCTGTACAAGAATGTGAAGTGAGTGGAAGATGACAACAAAATGATCTAAAAACGAAGACTTAGTAAAATGGGGATATAAGAAATCATGCAAATGTGAGGAACCATCATACTCTGATTTCAAAGGTGCTTCAAAGAGCTTTCCTTCCCTCAGCTCTTGCCACCTCTATGACCTGATAGCAGCTACTTGTGTTGGGCTCATGATCTTCATAGCAAACTTAGAAAACAAATTTCTTCTTCCCTGTCATCACTTACAGTAAACCTGAGTTCAGGGAAAGATTTCATCAGCACTACTGCACTGTAAAAGGCCCAGTAAGTACTTGAAGATCATTATCTCAACCTGGGTACCTGTTGCAGAGTTTCCAAAATAGAATGTCTCAGACTTCATCCCTATTTTAATTTGTTGAATTACCTTGAAAGAAGCCTGTTTAGGGTTAAAGCAATCTATTAATTTCTGGTTTTACTCCCGATTAAGATTTTTTGCTCAAATGTTGTGCTACTTGCTTTTGCAGTTGGTTGCCCATGTGCTCTCTTCTATTCCTAACTGGTAGGATATTACAATAATACGGATCCATTTTATCTTTATTTCTGTCTGTTCTCCCACACCCCCTGAATACAGAGGTCTGTGTCCTGTAAGTCCTAGAGAGCAGGTGGACCTAAAAGTCTTCCTGCATTACGGTACATGCCATAACTGAACAGGAGGAAAGTCTAAGTTGGTCATCCTTGAATCACCCTAGATAGTTATGCTAGGCTTTGAACTTGTGTCTAGCAACTTACAAAATACCACCCAAGAAGCCATTGTTAGTGGGAATATTAGGCATTTAAATTAGCTCTTGGGTTGATACTGTTTTAGTAATATTTTGTTTTGACATCAAGCTGTGGGGAGTGACTTTATAGTAATGCGGAATAAGGAATCATGACTTCAGTCACTAGGAAGTATTTAATTGAATTACTGGACTGAAAGGGATGCCTGACTCTTGCTTTTTGAGTGTGATATGAGTTGCTCTGACAAGTAAGAAGATGCATATGCACCAGTTCCTGGGATGGCTCACAAAGCACACAGTGTGTGAACTCCTGTAATATGTGTTTTGTGAGGATTCCTGTATTCCCTTCTCTACTCACTATCCCTCCTTCTCTGTGTGTTGTAGAAATTTAATCTCTACCTCTCCTCTGTACTTTCCAGAGCTATTTCCATCTCCCCAAACTGTAACTCAGGCAATGTGCATCAAGTATCATAATAAGCTCTGGTTACTTAGATTTTGTCTGTGTTGGGTAATGCGTGTTTCAGGGAAGTAGTGAAAATCCTTTTAAGTTTTAAGGTTAATGAGTTTAAGCTTTAGAGTGAATTGTATATCCTAGAACTGAAATAAGAGTAGGAACTGTTCATCTCAACGTGTATTTATACTCATCTTTGCAATTTAACTAAGCAGAAACACGGTGTAGTGGAGTCTGTGGTTCTCCTGGTGACTTCTATGTTTATATCATAGGCAGCCTGCTGAAAAGGGGACAGCTTGCTTCTAGGAGCTGAGCCTTTACAAGGACTGCACTTTACAGCTTGCAGTTTAGGAATAAAGTGTAAATGTTATATATGAAGGGACGTGGCTCTCTACAGCATAGACAAATCAGTGCAAGGGGGAAGAAGCTGCTATCTAATTTGTCCATTTGAATTATCATTGCAGTCATCTTTCAGGGTCACAGATGTACAAAGTCACTGTGCCAGCCAGACTTGCCTTAGGGAAAAGGGAGATCTCAAGCTCTTAGAAAATGGTTCCTTGTATTAATAAAGTGTTGTCTTCCTTTTAGTTTTGACTTGTTGACTTCTTTAAGTCTTGCATGGAGGCAGCAAGTGTGCCTGTCTGAAACCAGAAATCTATATAGATGGAAATCAGTTGGGTTTAGGTATCCTGTGATGATAATGATTTCAGTAACTTTTCCGAATAAGGAGGGACTTATACCAGCAGTGCTCACTACTGTGTCTCAATCTTGTTCCACATCAGCTTCTAAGCTGGCAGAATCACCTGTGAGAAGGTGTCAGTGCTAAGGAGAGATGAGTGATTTTGACTTTTTTTTTCCCCAGTAGTTGTGAAAATGGCTGTGCCAGGCTTTTTATGCAATCAGCATTCCCAGCTTTTGCATGGGAACCTCCTTGGTTTTTAAGGTCTCCAATTCCATTTAGGTCAGCATTTGTTTTGTAAAGTCTTTAATGAGTAGATCCAGAGTAAGATGTTTAGCTGGGTTGTGATTAATGTTTGTATTCTTTGTGGTAAATGTGAATGATTCTGCTTGGCTTAATTTTCTTTCTTTAGGGCTAAGTTAAATTATATTACCTTACACTTGGCATAGCTTAATAGCATCTCAAGGGCTGTTACTTTGGCTCAGCTGGTGTCTTATAACTTGTTAAGCAGCAATAATTTGATCATGCGTCTGAGTCCTGAGGCAAAGTTGTCCTTCATTTTCACTTGACAGACTTTGCCCTTGAACCAGGGGAGACCTTCTGCTTGCTTGTAAATGTTTATTCAGAGCTTCCACTACCTCTTACCAAGTTTTGAACTTGATTAAAACTAAGAGATTAAGGTCAAAACTAGTCTGCCCTTAGTCCCCGTGTTTAGTTCTTCTTATGGATAAGTTAGAGTCAAGTGGTACAGGAGATACAGCAGAGAAACTGGTAAAGTTCAGGTCAGATTCATTGAGATTTTACTGGTCTGCCACAACACATTTTTTCAATTTGAATTTCCTATTTGATCCTGACATACTGTTATTTGATGCAGAAAGTAGCTTTATGTGGGAAAACTGATTTCTTTCATCGTTCTTTCTTGGATAGAACAGCTGTGGAAGTCTTCTACCGTGCGTACAGTATGTGGGAAGAACACAGGATGGTTACTAAAGAAGTCAACCAACTGTGGTATCAGAATCAATTATTAAGTCCAACTTTCAGCCATGGCACAGATGGTTTTGGATGGCTGGACAACAGGCTTAAGTTTTACCTAGATGCAGGGACCTGAGGATGGTTGAAAAAGGGTGCTGAGCTATGGGGAGAAAGTGAACAGCAGCACTGACTGAGGCCAGATAAAAATGGGTTGGGCAGGATTATGTTAGATAAGGACATAAGTACTTGTTTCTTTAACTACCCTTTTTCTTTAAAAAGAAAAGGAGGAGGATATTAGTGCTTTTTTTTAATAAAGTCTGAATAATAGTAATTATTTTTATCCGTGCTATGACTGCATTATTTATATTGCAAGCACTTTGGGAAAGACGCTTTCTTCTTTGTAGCACATTAGAGTTCCCCTGCTTGCTCGGGGTTTCATGTTGCCTCTGAAATATGAATATCAAATTTTATAGGCTGAAGTAATTAATGACAAAAGGCAGGAACATTTCAGCTATGTCTTGACTCTACCTTTTTATCTGCTTTTCTCCCTCTGAGTATGACTGCTCTATTTGCTGTACCTAATGGTGATTTTTTATAGGGAAGAACGTGGATAAAGGAGCATAGGTCTACCTTTTGTTTTAAAGGTGTTGGGGAGTAGAGGAAACAAGCTTCAGGAAAACAGAAGCTGTGCTCAGTGTTAGTATCTTATAAGCTGTGACATGTTTTTGGCTTTGGTGCATTTTTCCCATAACTTTTTTCCTTGAGCCCATGGTTTTCTTAAATTGAGGCTCTGAAGGAGGGGTGAAGAAGGCCTAAGAAATGGATGTATCTCAGGAATTGGAGTTTTCCACTTGTAAATCAGGCATTCAGACTGTGCTTATATTTGAAGCTCTATTAAATATCAGTCTGGTTTTTTTAGGTTTTGTTAGCCAACCACGTGGAAACCATGTCCTATACTGAAGTATCTATCAAATAGGCAATTTAGTACATCAAATTGATGTACTAAAACCTCTCCATGCTCAGTTGAAAACCATACAGAAGAAAATCTGAGATAATAGCAACTTTAAAAAAAAAAAAAAATCCTGCAAAGTTCTGCATGCTCTTGGATTCACCTCCATCCCAAATGTATGGAGCTGGAAGCAGAATTTAGCCTAATGTGATGGTGATTAAATAAAGGAAATCTTATACTCTGATACATCATGTGCTCTAATTCTGATTTTTCTGCATGACCTGGAATCATCTTCCTCATGTGTACTTGGCCTTTGTTTCCATCGCATCAAAAAACTGGAACTAATCCTGTCTAGATAATACACAAATCTGTGCAGAGTAGTATTGTAAGTTATTGCCAGTGAACACCCATTCTAAAAATTACTGAAAAAGCATTTTTTCACTAAAAGTAAAACCTGTCCTATATTATCTACTGTTTTCTGGTTTTGCATCTTAAAACCGTTTTCTATGCTACCTTTGAAGTCACTGGTCTTGAGTGATCATAACAAATACAGTAAGATTTTTCTGCAATGATCCTGAGAAAAGTGAGATGCTAGCTTTTCATTTACTGTGTTTATTCTCTTTCGAGACGCTGGGGATAAAAACCAAATGAGCTTGATTGTCAGGAAACCATTGCTTCCCTCTGCTAGTGTCTGCCAAAAGGAGCGTGGTGTGAGTGGGGAATAGGTATTTCTCACCAGCTCTAAGGGGCTGCTGCTCTAAGATCTGGCTGTGGTCGAATATCCTCGTGTAGATACCGCAGAAGCTGGCATGGGCTGCAAACATCTGCACGGGTGTACTGGTGCTGAAGCATGGTTTGTAAGATCCTGTGTGCATGCAGCTTATCAACGGCTCTGCTTGCTCTCAGGGAGCCGAACTGAAGTGGTGGCGAGGCTAGAATCTTCCTGAGTCCTACTTTTATTAGTTAGGAGTAGGCAGAAACTCGTGCTTTTTAGTGCATCAGGAGAGTGCTGCAGCAGCCAGACGGTGCTGCGGAATACTCCAGAGAAGCGTCAGCATCAATCTGGTTCCCCATCCCTTTCCTTTGCTAACAACTGCAGTGGATGCTCTGGATATCACAGAGCCAACTCTTTAACTTAGTAGCCATTGTGACAAGAGCCCAGAGGCATGTCAGACCACTGTTTGGTAACCATTTCTGGCTATAGAGCATAGCCTGGATCATAAAATTCAACTTTAAATTATTCTTATATGAACAAAACTTGTCTGTACATTTTTCTTGTATATGTGTCTTCACAGTCTGTAGTAATATGCATCTTTATAAAGATGAAGCATTTATTTATGGTAGAAATTCCTGGTCATCATGCTGGTCATGCCTGCTTTACTAGTTGATAATCTTTCTCGAAAGGCATGTGGGCTGGGGAAGTGTTGCTCCCTAGTTTCCCTTCTGTGGTTTTCCTTTTGTCTCAACCTCCTGCCGTCTTGGACATTCTTATCTCACGATTATTGCCCACTGAGCATCTGACAGTATTTTAAATGGTCATCTAATTCAAGTATATTAATTATGCATCAGGCTGGGCATGCTGGGTTGGAGTTGCTGATGTGTGATGTGTGTAACACCGTACAGTTTTTGCCAATGTAGTACCCGTGTTCTTGCATTAGCCCTTAACCAGGCAGAGAGCCTTGGGACAGAAGGCTCCTCTTTTCTGTGGCTGTACAGGCTGTAGGTTGATAGCCTCATTTTTCCCTTCATTGTTCAGGGATAACTGCACCTATTTTGTTTTTTGGCTCAGAGGTGGCTGCTTGGAGAGTTTAGGATGCCCCACCATCTCGTAGGAGGGGCTATAAGAGGTGCTGGGCGACCTGTCTCTGTTAATGATTGTAAATAAACCTAAATGAAGGTACTGGAAGGGGTGGGTTCTGCAGCTTCCCCAGGTCCCTCCAGCACATCTTACTGTCTTAACTTCACCGACCCAGCCATCCTCTGAGACTTAACCTGAAAGGAAACAAGGCTGCAGCGTGGCGTTTTTATCTCCTTGTAGATATTTCTAGAAAGCTTTCTGCTGAAGGACTTATGTGCAGTAGCAGGCTTTGCAGGATGTTCTGTGGTGGCTGGAAGTGGGATCTGCAGCATTTCTGCCCCCCCAAATGTGCTCTGTGTAACTGGAGGCAATAAGATGCCTTTGCCTTTTTTTGTAACAGCTCTTTGTCCTAAAAATGTCAGGATGCTCTTTCCTTCTGAACACAGCTCTGCATGCTCCTTGTCAGTATTTACACCTCAGTGTGCTGTGTGTGTAGAGAATGAGCATCCCTTCAAGAAGTGATAAGTGATAACAGTAAAAACTGTAATTTCCTTGTGTTGACAATGATGAGTGTTGGGGCAGTCAGCATCGAGGTGAGCTACACTGGTCATAATTGCCCGAGGAGGCAGAAGGATCTGTGCAGGGAATGCCATTTGGGGAGTGCAGGCTGGAGAAGTGCCTCACCCTATGATGTCATGGCAGCAGATGGTGCAAATAGCTGGAAATCTGGACCTGGGTTGTGGGGCTGGAGTCACCTGCCCTGCCTGCACATGGGGCTCCTGCCTTTCGCTGGTGAAAATCACTGTCCATTTGAAGGCTTCACATTGGTGGTATGCCTGATAATTAACTTACATAGGGTATAGACAGTCCAGGTAAGACAAAATATCACCTCTCGATTCCACAGGTATCTCCTTGATCCTTCGGGTTTTGGCAAATAAGCCCCAGGCCACCGCCAGCAGGTGTCTCCCTGGGAGCTTGGTTTAGTCTTGGTTGCTGTTTTCCTGTAGCAGTACTGGGCACCAACCCTGGGAAATACAGAGAACTCAATTTCAGGTGTGGCTAAGCTTCAAGCAACCTGTCAATAACAACTAAATTAAAGAGTATTTTTTGCTAATATGTTGTGATGTGATTTCTACTTTTCCCAAGCCATTTGCAAATATCCTTTTTTGAATATGCATAAAGCAGTTTTGAAGATAATATTGGGAAAATAAAAAAACGTTTGTGGCACTGCTTGCATCTTTAGTAGGAGGAAGAGAAAGGGATCTGTACAAAAAACTGGTCAGGAATTAGAGCTTAATCTAGGCCCTGGCAATGCCCTGAAGTCTTCACACCCTTGAGAATGTCCCTCAGCTCTGTTTCAGTTTACTCACACATTAAAATAACAAAAAATACTTCTTGCTCTTGTTGAATGGCTCTGCCTTTTAGTCACATTCACATAATTTTTAGAGCAAATACTGTGCAAAGACCCGGTAAAGGAGGCTGTTGCCTCAGGTGTTTGTAGTATGGATGGCTAGCAGCTGGGTGATGCTGATGCCCACTTTGCCTCCTACCTGCATCCTGACATTTGCTTGCTGCAAACACAGGGAGTCCAGGCTGTTGCCATAAGTTTTCCAGCAAATGCAGAGATGGAGGTGAGAGCAGGGAGGGGAAAGGTTCATTGATTGCTCTGTAACCTGACACATCCCTGCCATGTGTGCATATAGAAGTGTCACCTGAGGGAGCTCCTGTGCCTCTGCAGAATGGAATTTTCTGTCTTGTGAATGAAGGCAGAAGAATTCACTTTATTTTATATAATTATTTGCATAAATAATTAAACTTCAGTAAGGATGAGGCAAAATCTTAACATTGGCACTGCAGTGCAGCACAGAGGATTAATATTAAAGTGGAAAACAGTGTGGTTTATTGGCAGTTCAGGTATGAACAGAATGCTGTGACTACAGGCTAATTCCCGCAGCTCTGTAAAAAGGTGTTTTCTGACTCTGAAAGATCTCCATGAGCCATCCTGCATCAACAGCCTTTCTCCTTGATTGGTATCTCTAGGGCTCAGGGACCCACTTTGTGTCTTTTATCTCTGAAGCTTATGCTAATGAGAGCGCTGTCAGGAGGGATTAATAATGCCGTGCAATTTAAAGGGTATTTTCAAGGGTCCTGAGCAAAACTGGGGTAGCACCCCCAAGGACAGTCAGCAGGGAAAGCCACGGCAGTGAAACACAAAAACAATACCTTGGTGTGGAGTGTGTTACAGGCTCTGAAATAGCTGGGATGTTTGTGAAGGCTGCGGAGATGTATGGACAGCCTGGCAGGGAATGGAGGGTAGGTGTCCCTCAAGGCATAATGACAAACCTCTGGGCGACCACAGGGGTAAGTGCAGGGCAGGGAAAACCTGGTTTTGCTCTTTAAATTGAAATTTTATGTAAATCCGTGGGCTTTCGGGTGGGTGTGTTTTTCCAAGGTATGTACTGTGGATTTCCTGATGCTCTTGAGGTCTGGGAGAAGGCAGTGTGGCTGGCTGGAAAAAGCACTGTGGGAATATTGTATTTCCAAGGATTACTTTGAGGAAAGCAAATCCTTATCTCTATCTCTTCTCCACTTTGATTTTGCCCTATGTACATGTCTGCGTCTATCTCTCAATTATTGAATTTTTTTAAATCAGTATGGGGTAAAGGCTGTGTCTGTGCAGCTCCTAGCACACGGGTGTTTGATTCTTGTTCAGGTGTCTGTATGAACCATGGTAAAGTAATTGGTGAAACTTGTAAGTTCTAGCTCTTAATGAATTTCAGTTTTTGTTGCTTTTGTGAATTCTTTTGGCTGTTTGAGCTGGTGCTCTTTCACTCAGTATCGTAGCTATTACATTGTCTCCTCTTGATCTTTAATTTAATAAAGCTTGTAGGAGTGTAACATTTGTACCACCACTTTTCTACATCTACTTAAAGCTAATGGAAACTTTCATATGGCTGAAAACTAAGTGACAGTTTCCCTAACTCTTACAAACTCCCATTTCCAGGCATGTTAGCTTCATGAACAGGAGTTTCGAAAAACTTACGTATGCTGTGTTCTTAGCTGTGCTAATGCTCATATGCTATTAGAGAAGGCATGCTATGGCTTGTTGATGGGATGGCATTACTACTGTCAACATTACGGTTTAAAAAGTTGTATTTTGAAGTAAACAGGTTCATTAAATCCTTTTTATTTATCTCTTGTTTTCAAGTCTTGAAAGCTCCTGTTCTCAGTCATCCCCACAGCCATGTGTCATGGCTACATCTTGAAGCCATCTGATTCCAGGAATGAAAATGTTAATGTCCCTCAGAAAAGTAACTAAAATCATCATGAGTTGCATGATTTCAGATCAGTCTTCTGCGGGACGATTTTGTTTGACTTACCAGGCCAGTCCCTGAGAGCAGATTTTGAATGTTGCCAGGGCTATTACTTATTCTTGCAGACTGAAGTTGGAATTTACTTTCCATATGCTTATTGTGTCTGCCTAGTCTGGTGTTGGATGTGGTTAGGTCGAAGTGTACAACAATTTCCTCATACCAGTTTGGTAAAGTTAATTTTATCATACTGGTATGGGTTTAATAAATACAGGATTATTCTTCACTAACAGAAATGTGCTTTTTAATGATTTCTACTGCCTAAAAGTTGTTGTGCTTACAGAGGGATGGCAGGCATGAATACTGTGAAATTGCTGTAGTTGGGTGCTTGGGACTAAGCAGAACAACTGCCTATGTAAATACAAAGTATTTTAAGCAGAAGACAATTCCAAGTGCTACTTCTTCAAGGATTCTTCTTTTCCTTTGTGATAGGAAAGTTGAAGACCTATTAGGTTCATTCGCTTGTGATTAGACAGAATGAGGCAGCAGCCAAGATGATGAGTGTCTCCTTTCCTGGCTAAGGAGGGAAAACTGAAGCATTTGGGATTAAGGAAAAGCACGTGGTGTTACAAGAATTATTAAAGCAAAAAGCATTTTGCACTTACCTGGCCTGACATTCTTGGCCTGGGTCTCTAAGGACCCCCTTACCTGTGGCTGATGTACATTGACTAGATTTGCATTGTTGAAACCTTATTCAGAAAAACTCCCACCCATAATGATGCAGATTCTAATTTAAATAGTGTGGTATATAGGGTGAGATAAGAGAAAGAAGCCAAGGTACTGGGTGATATTCATGCCCTTGTTGTTGCTCAGCCCTTGAAGCAGTTCCTGCTGAAGTCAGGTTTTCAGAACTCCACTTCAAAGCCAGTTGTGAAGGATGATGAGATGGTTCAGCAAATAGTGCCAGAAGGCAGCAGCTGGGATGGGCTGGTACTGGAGCTGGTGACTGGGTTGACCTGGGATAACTGGATATGATGGGAGAGAGGGGGGCAGGTGGCATTGGGGGGGCTGACCAGGGTCACTGAGCCCAAGTGGGCAGCATTTAAAGGCTCAAAACACTTCCTGGTGTGGAGGGTGGGAAGGAGGAGCTGTGTCTGGGGCCAGGGGAGAGCAGCTGGGACATTGGGAGATGGCCAAGCAAGAAACCTTAATGACGTGCTGTGCCCGTGTGTACTTCTGCTGGTAGCTGCGACTCCTTTGTTTTTAAACATTTAATCCTGCTGAGGAGCATATGCACAGTCCTTTATCTCTAGTGGGTTATAGACTCATTTTCCTGGAGAAACCTCTACAATGCTTTTGTGGGAGTTGGACAGGCTTGCAGGTAAGCCGTGCATGGGTTTCATGTGTGCTAATGGGAAGAGGCATTTAACCTCAGCTGAAGCTGTCTCCCTTGGACACCCACAGAGGGTGACAACAGAACTCACAGCTGGAAATGGGGGTGCCAGATGCTGCCCTGGGGGGAGGGCATGAACTGAGATATTAAAGGGGTGTCTGTCTCAAAAATATGGTCCAGTGCTCATGGACTTGTGCCTGGCAGAAAGGAGTAAAGAGGAACACACCCTGTTTTCTTTGCATTAGTAGTTTTGCTGGTGTGTGTTCTGGGCTTTTAAAGGGCTCTCAGATCTTCAGGGAGCTGGGCTTTGCCCACCTAGTAGGGGTTGAGCATGGAATTTGGAAGTGCTGTAACGTATGTCAGCTTTAGCAGCTACCTGCCTGCTCCTGGTGGAGCATGCCATAGGAAGGGTGAGGAGGCAGGTTCCTCTGGTGTCATCCACTTTCATCTGCACCCAAAAGGGGGATTCTTCTGAGATTGATGCAGGTGATGTATGTAAGAAGTACCCATCTGCACTGATGCTTGGAAATGGAACAGATGAGGAGTGGGCACAGTGGGCCCAGGACAAGTTTAGGCCTTTGCACAGTCTAATCTGAAGACCATAGCAGGGCATTTTTGTTAGGAACAGATATGATGGAAAGCTCTTTTCCCAGTCTGTCGTCACTGTGGAATAGCTGTCTTCTCTAAAGCTTACAGACAAATAACTAAAAGATTTGGATCTGACACCCTAAAGTTTTTAAAAGCCAGAAAGCATCTTTTTTCATTGGAAAGGACATTTGAGACTCTGTTTTAAAAGGTCCCAGGCTGGTGGTGCAGGCAAGGGAAGTGCTGGCCCTTGTTTACTGTGGTTTCTGAATAGCCAGTGCAGCCTCTTCTCCCCACTTTCACCTTGCCCAGACCTGAAGGGGTTACGTTTTAAAATGAATAATGACTGAATTTATTCGTCATGGACAAATGATGACAGCTGTTGAGATGCTCCTGTTAGCGCTTCCCAGGGGATAAAGTCAGGCTGGTTCCTAGTGCAAGCCAGCCGAGCCAGGCAGACTCAGCTCATCTTCATCCTGGATTATTTGTCCTGGGTTCCCCTCCCCTCACTAATAGGGAATTTCCTCCCTAGAAGTGAACCAAAGTTTCCTGGGCTGAAATGGGTGTTGATAAGAATCATGCAGATCTGCAGCCATAGAGAGAGGACAGAGGCCATGGCTGTTTAAATCCACGTGTGAAGACAGCATGCTTAATGAATCCGAGGGGCAATGATTGATTATGTTCTGGACTGAAAGCCGCGGCGCTCCGTGAAGCACTCTTACATCTGGGCACGCTATGGAAAATATGAAGGAATGTTGAGGAAGCTTATTTGCAGAAGGATATGTACTTGTAAGCAATTTTTTATTTCTTCTTAAATAATGTAAAGGAATTGAAAAATGTAAAGCAGATTGTCTTCTCTCTTTCTCTGAGACAGCAGAGTGGCGAGCAGACAAAGGCCTCTTTTATAGGGGCATGTCTTTGACAGAGAGTACTCTAAGGTCCTTATAAATGAGCACTGGGGGTGTCTTGGGATGGGAGAACATCAATGGTTATTTAATGTTAGAACGGGGCACCGATTCCGCTTCAGCGCACCTCAGCTGGTGTCCTGAGAGTTACACCCATGCTGAATTTGGCATTTGCAGATACGCTGAAAAATACGATCCCAGTTCAAATGATTATTATGAGCAGGAATCAATGGGTGGCAAAAAAAAAGGGGTGGGGGGTTTTAACAATAATGTATAATAGCTTGGTTTTCTGTTCTTTTCTGTACTCCCATGTTCAGGTTCCTTTCTGTTCTTTGTTTCTCTTTCTGTTCTGCACACGTGCTGCTGGCAGACTTGATGTGCAGTTCTGGTGTTGTCATTCTGCACTGCTCAGATGAGAAAATGCTGTTGGGTTATTGAAGGGATATTCTGGTTTGATAAATACATAGTGCTTAGTTTGCAGACTTAATGAACAGGAAGATGTGATTATAATCCGGTTATCCCCAGAACTGTGGGTGGACTGGTTGGATTTTTGGAGTGTTGTATTTTTGCTAATGCTCAGAAAAGCCTGTTTTAGAAAGAAAGTATAGTCTGTTTAGTTGCTAAAATGCTACAGGAGTGCAATGCTTTTAATATCTGGATTTTTTTAGTTTTGATTTATTTATTATATGAAATAGCAAACCACACCCTCTTCTCCTTTCAGAGGGCTGAGGCTTTAAAAATGCATATAGAAGAGGAAGTGAGTTAACTAAGGCCGCATGTAGATAGCCTGAAATGCAGCTGATGGAGGATTTTATTACCTGATGAGAAAGGTTATGAGCTAGTAAAAGTATCTTTTGTTTCAAATATGACTGACTTTCTCCTGGCTGTTAAGACACATGGCAAATAATAGTTTGCTAAATATTTACATAGGAGCTTTTAAAATAAGTGCAACTGGGACAAGTTTGGCTTAGAAGTTTTTGAATTGAATGGCTGTGGAAGTCTTTCTGAATCACTTAAACCTCTTCCTAGAGGCTTCAGAGATTACACATTTTAAAGTCTATTTTGATCTGCCCTGACCTTGGTGCAACTCACACAAAATAGTGGTTTTTGAAATAATTCGTGTTTGAACTAGACTGTGTCTTTTGGGAAAAAAAAAATTCAATTTTGATTTTTAAGAACTGCCTGTGGTAGAATTCACTGGGTGACACACCTTGTAACTCAACAGTGTCAGCCCTGTGATTATTGCAAAAAATGGGAGGGGGGAGCAGGGGGGTAGAGAGGAAAAAAAAAAGGCAACTCAGAATTTAATTTGTTTTTAACCTCCAGCCAGTTGCCTTGCTGTATATTCTTCTTTTAGGTGAGAAACAGTATTAATAAATCATGTTGGAAAACTGCATTAATAAATCTTCAGTAGCTGTGTTAACACAGGATATAATCAAACAACTTATTAGGAGTCTGGCTAGACTAAACAATCTCTTGCAGAGAATTTTCATTTAATTGAATTAAAAACATATTTTCTAATCCTTTAATCATTCTCTTGATTGTTCCCTGAGCTCTTTTCAAATTATTTTTGAATTACATATGTCGGAGCAAGACTGGTGTCAATAGGGAGGCAGCACGGTCTCCATGGCTGCCTTCAGGCACTGTGTTAAAGAGACAGCCCACATCCTAATTGTGGCTTATATTCTCTTTAGCTGTGTGACCTGAAATTTATCTAAGTTAAAGTTCTTGTGTTCATTTTTGCCTTGTTCACTTTTACCTGAGCAACAGCACAAGTACCAGTTATTATTTTACCTCTTTCCTTTAGAGCTGCTTTTTTTTCCTAGCCCTTTCCCATACCCCAAGACATCTCGAACATCAGAATCAAGGGGAGAGATGTCCTTTTCCACCTTTTTAAACTTTTTGATGCTTCTGTGTACCTGCCATGTCAGTGTTGTGCTGTCATTGGAGTATGGCATCGTGTGCAGAGCTGCATACTAAAAATGGGGTGTGTAGGTTTTTAGATGATCTGTGAAAGTTCTCCTGTGTCCAGCTGCTAATAAGCCAGTGCCACTTAGGGCAGAGAAAAATGAAGGTGGTTGGACTGAGAACAAAACAGGCTTTTCCTTCTGTTCTTTTGCCTCCCCTAGAATATGCCTATACTGTTACCAAGTTATTTTTTTACTTTCAGAAAACTCAGCCTGTATTGAATTTCACTCATTAGTGTCTAGCTAGGAGCTTGTATTTGTTACTAGATGTTCCAGGATGCTTTCCTGAGCAGGGATGGATTAAACCACCTGCTTGACGTTTTGCCAAGTGAAAATTGTGAAGGAAATGTTCCTAATCGGGTGGAGAGTAGGTGTGTACCTCAGGCTGTTGGAGAGGGATGGACATGAAGCAGCTCTCAAATCTTGAATGGAATGTTTGTGTTGAGAGGCCGAGTGATGGGGGCTGAACTGGCTTTCTGGCCTCAATAATTACATGTTCCATCTATATCAACTGCCCAACTGCTTTGTCACCTTTCAGCCTCAGGCTGTTTTTTCAAGTGAATTAGCTAATCTGTGTAAAACTGCAACATAAGCAGTCCTTTGGAATTGAAGTGACCTTGACTGAGAATACAAGTGGCGGTAATTCATTTTAAGTTAATTTGTGTTTGTGTTTGGTGGTAGAGGCTAAAGTTGGATGTACACAGAAGGTTCTATAAGGTTTAATGCACCTTATATTTATGTTTTTATGAATTTTGAGGAAACTTCTTGTATTTCCTTATAAGGGATCTCTGGTGTTAATTAAAGAGTTTAAGGGGATTTGTAGCTCCAGATGAGTCTGTGATTAATGGTCTGTGATTTATCAACATCATGGGTGCTGCCTTGTGAACTTTTCTGGGTTATCCTGTTTATCCTTGGTCTGGTGCAGGCAGTTGGCAGATGTGTGACAGGGCAGCCTCTCCTGCCTGGTCCCCTCCACATTTGGATCTTGGATTTGCTTGTGGTCTTACTTTCACTACAGTCCATGTCAAAAGAGCTCTTGGAGGCATGAACGTGAGAGTCTGTCAACACCCCAAGTGTTATCTGGGGCTTGCATCTTTCTGCTGTAGATTTGAAGTTCGTTTCTTTCATCTGAATGCATTAATTGAAAGAGTTTATAACACAGTGGCTGCAATAGTGAATTCAGGCTTGGGTTCAGTGAGCTGGTGGTATTCCATGACTAACTGGATTTCCAGCATGAGGACGCTGCTGAGATGAGGGCTGGCAGAGCAGGCTGGAAAATGTAGCATGTTTGTCGTAACACGGGCGTGTTCCTTGGGACATCCCTTTGCTTCATTGGACTTACAGCTGAGTGTGGTTTTCGGCAGATAAAATTTTTGATGATGAAGACTCCGTGGATGGGAACAGACCTTCCTCAGCCAGCTCCTCTACATCTTCAAAGGCTCCTGCAAATTCACGCAGAGTTGGGATGGGCACTACCCGCAGACTTGGCTCTGCAGCTCTGGGCTCCAAGTCTTCAAGTAAGCCAATAGCCTGTATGAATTGATGTGTCTGTGAAGTATGTACAGTGTTTATATTGAGCTTGTTGCAAGCACTTCCAGACTGGCCCCCAGAATCCAGTAACAAATTTTTCCCTATGCAATCATTGTGTTTGTGTTGTCTGCATGCCACAACCAAAGTCTGGTAGGATGAATCTCTAAACAATCCCCACATACCTGTAATTTATTTTGCATTTTGTGAGAGGTTGCACCTGTGTGGTTGTGCACTGAGGGCTATGAGTAACTCATGTTGGTGCTCCCGTGTGTAGATTTTTGCCTTTGTAGTTGCAGCTCTATCTGAACTGAAGCTGCTTATAGCTACACGCCAAACTTCAGCCCTTGCAGTCTAAACCTAGCACATTGGCTTTCTTCTGAGACCTTTGGGCATTGCTGGTAATGAAGGTGCAGAAAGAAAACAGAACAGTCATTCTGAATGTGAGCAATAATTCTACATGTAGTTCTAATTCTATATGTGTTCTAGGGAAATGGAGAAAGTTCCCTATATCAGATAGTCTCTAATCTGATTAGTATTCCAGAGACTATTTATCTTCCTTATCATTCATCTGTTTGTGCACCTGTCAGATCTCCACCTTCATCTATTATAGATGGGATTAAATCCTTTAAAATAAAATCTCCCATATAATTAAAGTAAGTATTTCCTTTCATCTTTCAGACTGTGTCCCCTAACTGTTGAGTGACTACTGTAATGACTTCCCTAATGTGCCCTCTGTGCCTATGAGTTGAAGGAAGCCATGAATGTCTAGCCAGTGCCTGGCATTGAATTTCCCTGCCTCTGCTTTCATTACATCTGCAGCACTCAGAGGCTGCATGGGTAGTGAACTTTCTCCTGATTAAGTGCCTTGATAGCTGGTGGTTTCTTAATTGATTCTGTTGTTGATAACAAGATTGAAACGACTTTTTCATTTGTGTGTCAGCAGCCAAAGAGGGAGCAGGTGCTGTGGATGAAGAAGACTTCATTAAGGCATTTGAAGATGTCCCAACAGTTCAGGTAAGTAGAATTACATGTTAAACCACACTGTACTAAAAATCAGAAGGTGGATACGGGATCTCATGCTAATCACTGGCAAATTGTGCTTCATTGTAATGTTAGCAAATCTTTAAGGGGAAAGCAGGTTAGAAGTTGAAGGGAGGCAAGTTTTAAATGGTGGTGTGTGCCAGTAGTTTGTGTGAAACCCTCTGGGAACTGAAAGCAGTAAAGGTGACTTGTGTCTCAGGGATTGCTGCTGTTTGTGTGACAACTGGACTATGCATGTTTGCTGATTTAGCTGGATAGCTGAGATGCATCCCGTATCCCCTTTCCTTCACTGGAGCTTTATAGTTGGGACAGCTGAACAGCACATGTGTCCACTCATGATCTTCTGTAGGTTTTGACTAATATAGCCAGCAGTAACTGCAGGAATGCTGCTTAAAATTGTGAAACTATAGAAAAATAATGAAAGATGATCCTTTAATCGTTTTGTGATAATTTTTAAATTTTTGGTTGCAGGCAGTGGGTGTAAATTCTGTGCATTATGCAAAGCCAGTTGTGTCCAAGGCTAGCACATGATGTTTAAGCATTGAGGAGCAAAGGACAGAATGTAGTTGGGAAGTGATCTGATTTTATGGAGTAAATCCTGCATTACAGTGCTACTCTGTATTTCAATCTGTAGATTTATTCCAGCCGGGATCTTGAGGAATCCATAAACAAGATCAGAGAGATCCTATCAGATGATAAACATGACTGGGAACAGAGAGTTTCTGCGGTAAGTAATGAATTTAGATAGGATCTCTATTAATATAAGCTTTTTCTATGCTGAGCTTAACCCCACTGAGGGTACTGAGAGAACCTCAGACTAAGGCTGGAATGTAGTTTTAGTGGTGAGCACCTGTTATGTTCCCCCAAACTTGAGGGAAATTTATGAGAGTGAATTTAAGCCACATTTGTGAGGGAAATTACTATTTAATATACAAGAGTCTGTTGAGACAGCATCAGGTTGAACTAGAAGTCATGCAGCAAATCCAGATGCAAAGCTAGAAATTTGCTAACAGGTGCTAAAATCAAAATGTCAAGTCTTATTCAGAATATCTTAAAACTTACCTGATAAGGCAGAAAATTACTTTGCTTACAGAGAACTTACTTATACTTCTGCAAAAGGAGGTGTAAAATAATTCAGCAAGAATTTACACACTTAAGTTTTGAATAAATAAATGACTGTGGGAAGTGTGAAAGTGGAAAATTGGATGTTATATGCATGTCAAGACCGAGTTTTATTTACTGAGGTGAGCTGTGTTTTCCTGATATAAATAGATGCATGGTCTTGTCTACACAGTAGACTTTCATCACTGGTGTTGTAGCTTTGCCATGTCTGTCAAACCCTGTATTACAGATCTGAGTGGCAGACTGGGCTGATTCAGCTTGCTTCTGTTTAATTTTATTTCTGTACTGAGTACCAGGGGGCTGAAATTGAGGCCATATGCAGATACATTGGTGCACGGGAGGGCCTGTGAAGGTGTCAGAGGATTTTCTGTAGGATGAGATGGTGGTTCCTGTAATATGAATAGGAAATTTCCCATTTTGTTGGGGTCAAGGTTCCACTTCTGTTAGAGCCAGATAACTGTTTTAATGAAGTCAATGGACACATTCTGGATATAAGTCTGTATTACTCAGGCCTGAATGTGAACCATGCCCTTTAAGTCTAGGTATCTTTTAAACACAAGAGTCAGCTGTGAGATTACCTAAACATTACAAGCTGTAATAAAGATTACTAAATATTTACAAGCTGTTGTAAATAGGGGAACAAAGGGGAATGTTTAAGGTACCTTTTGGTTTAAAAAATAATGTTTGGGTTATTAACGATACAGTTTGAGTAGCTGTATGCAACACTTCTGGATTTCTGTAAGTTAGAAAGGGTGTTTAGCTTATTGTACTCAGTATGCTAACTAACTATGGGTTGAATATAAGATAAGAAATAATAAAATTGGACATCAAGAATCAAGTTCCTCAATGTGTATTGAGGAATAATTGCACAAGTAACCTGGAACCAGGTATTGGTCCTGAACATAACTGTCCGTATATTTACTGCTCATTAACAGTCACTGATTTCTTTATGCTCCTAACAGTTGAAAAAGATCCGCTCCTTACTTTTGGCTGGAGCTGCAGAATATGATAACTTCTTCCAACACTTAAGACTTTTGGATGGAGCATTTAAATTATCTGCTAAAGACCTGCGGTCTCAAGTCGTACGAGAGGCTTGTATCACATTGGGGTAAGTTTATTTTCTACATGTACTTGAAATGTGGTACAGAAGAAAAGGAACAGGCACTGGTTAAAACACAATTGGGATGCAGCTTGTGCTGCTAGTGCTATATAGGTAAAGGTAGAACATGATTTTTCTGCATCTCTTTCAAACCCCATCCATGTAGGCCACTAATTGTAATTGTGCCGAGCTGTGTCCTGAGAACTAAACAATGCTGGTGTGGGATACACAGAATGAATGAGCAAGCCATGCCTTCATGCACAAGTAGGGCAACATTGAACAATAAAGCTGAAAATGTTTGTTTTGTTGTAGTTTGGATGGAGCTAGTTTTTATTTCTGATGATCTATCCTTTGTGAAATACCTCAAGAAAAAGGGTGCTACAGTGTTTCTGACTTTTTTTTTTTTAAGTTTGTGCATATTTAGGCAAAATAGGGAGCTTCAGAGAAGTTGAAATATAAACTAACAAAAAATACTCTATCAACTTGATCCCATTTGTGTGATAATAAATTTTTAGCTGTGCTAGTTACTTTATTTTATGCTGACCTTACTGTTCCTCACGGTTCAGATGAGTATAGAACAAAAGTTTGAAATGAAAGGAAAGGAACTGTTTTTTGAAACATGGTGTTATCTGTCCTTTGGAGTTGGAGAGGAGGAGACAGTTGCAAAGATTGAGATGTCAGATGTGCTTATGTCAGATGTTCTGTACAAGTCTGACTTGCTTAATCTTCAGCTCACTTACCAGCATGACTTCATTCTGTTTTTCAGACATCTGTCATCAGTTCTGGGAAACAAGTTTGACCATGGGGCAGAAGCCATCATGCCAACAATTTTTAATCTAATTCCAAATAGTGCCAAAGTCATGGCCACTTCTGGTGTTGTAGCAGTTAGATTAATCATTCGAGTAAGTATACCTCAAAAGAGAACAGTGTTATAATTTCCAAATACTGCAGTGTTTCTGATGAAAAATGAGTGCTGCTGCAATGAAAATTAGATTAAGTGCCTAATCTACTTTTCTGATAGTGCTGGGCTTGGCTGTCTCAGATGTTGTGCAGCCTTGTGCAGATGATGCTCGTTAAGTTCTGCCAAAATAGTAGGAGAAATGTTTCTTTTTGCAGGGCAAGATATTTCCATCTGTCTAAGAGCTGAGCAAACGTTTTTCTTTGAAAGGGTTTTAGACCAGCCTTGCAGCACAGACTCATCTTCTTAATTATGCTCTAAAATACCTCACAGACTGTCCATGTTTCCCAAAACTATTAGTTCCTGGTGGTGACATCTGCCTAGTGATTCATTGGGTAAGCTGTAGGTAGCCTGATGTCTCTCAGGGTGTCTCCACTGGCAGTTTAGATCCTCCTGCAGTGACTTCAGCTCCTTGACTCACTAGAAAGCGTCATTATAGAAGAAAATCAAGTATCTGTTAAGTATTTTAGCTGATAAATCGTAAAATACTGTCCATATCTGTTAGTGTTCCTTTATCTAGCAGTTCTGTTTTTAAGAATTGAACAACAGTAAGGATCTGCATACTGAGCTCAGGTGGCTGAAGAAGATGGTCTTTCATTCTATGGAATTGTTGTGTAAAGATTTCTTCCTGTTCTTGTTTGTTTCCTTCCAGCACACGCACATCCCTCGGTTAATACCCATCATAACCAGTAATTGTACCTCCAAGTCTGTTGCAGTTAGAAGGTGAGAATTCAGTTTGTCTTTACTGGTTTTTACTAGTAAATAGGTTCATGTGTGCTTTCTGAAAATGTGAATGTATTTTTTCTTATTCGTGAGAAGGGTTGAAACACACACTTACTTCTTATAACATGAATCTCATTCTCCTCCATGATTTGAGTTCAAATTCAAAGTCAGCTATTCTGTATAAACTGCATTACTGCAAAGAGGAAAAGGCATTTTTCCACAAAGGCTTTTAAATTACTAATCCTCGTCCTTACATATTGTTATAACAACATATTATTTTGGCATTTTTGCAGACACGTTCCTATTCCCCACTGCTACCTGTTATAGTGACTTGTTTTCTTAGAGCCAGTAAATCAGTCTTATGTGAAAGCATCATCTGGAAGGGAAGTTGGACTGCATGGTCTAATGGTCCTGTCTGCACTTAAAATCTAAGTGCTTCAGCCCACTACCTCACTGGGAGACACTTGCCTCCTCCATATACATTAACTGGTTCTCTTTGAGTTAGACAAAAGGAAGGGCTTTGTGGTTGCTGCATTTGGTGACAAACCTTAAACACATTTCAGCACACTTGTGCCTTAAGATTCTTGAAGTGAGGAAGGGAGATTAAAGTTGGAAAGGTAAAGGTCTGTCCCCACATGAAGCTAACTGTGAGGTTTCTGTGTGAAGCCTGGACTAACAGGGACAGAGTATTGGTGTGAATCTTCTGGGCCTATATCTTGTTTGATAAAAAAGGAAGCTTCTGGGATTGTTTCATATCAATCCATCTCTTCAGGCTTCTGTATAGTGAGCTGCCTCCAGTTAATACTTCAGACTGTTTATTAATGGTGTTGTTAGAGCATTTTTATTGGGGTCAACACTGAATTTTGATGTCCCAAAAAGCTTCCTAAGCAAAGATGGCTGTTGTTTACGAGTCAGGTATGGCAAAGCCAGTGTGCCCCCCCTGTTAAACCTAGCATTTCTCTCTTCTCAGGCGCTGCTTTGAGTTTTTAGACTTGCTATTGCAGGAGTGGCAAACACACTCCTTAGAAAGGTAAGTTCTGAATACAGGTGAGTTTGTTCTCTCCTACTTATCTGGGCAGGTTAATTCTGGAGAAAGGATCATTTAGGACACAAGATTATATTATGTAGCTGTAGCAGAGGTATTTTTGCCACCAAAAAAAGCGTGTGTGCACATACACCATTTGTTCTGTAGTTCTGTCAGAGTTTGGTCAGTGTGTCTCCTATGCTAGCCTTGGAAAACGTGGCTGAGTAAATCCCTGAACTCAATAATTTTTGTTTAACAATTTTTTTTTTTCCTTTTGCATCCTGAAGTGAGATGATGAGGTGAAGTCTGCTGTGTCTTATCAGGAGCTTCTGAGGCTTCTACATTACTTCACACTAATGACCAGTTAAAGTAATTGTGCGAGGAGAGACTGGGACACAATTTCTGTACCCCTAGACTGCACCATATTATTTAATGCTTAGGAGAGTGTTCTTGAATCCAGGCAGTTTGGATAGCTAAGTACAGACCTATGAAGAATGCTGCTTGCTGTTTCCTAGACAGCAGTGTGGGTGAAATAAAACTGATTTGTAAGAATAAATAAATAAAGGTCATAAAGGATCCTTGATGATAATGAAAGGATGTGGTGAACTGTTTGTTCTCAGACACCAAGGCGAAATCAAATTAGTCATTTGTTTACAAGCGTGGCACATCTTTCTGAACTGCTGGATAATATTTTCTTTCTTTTTTCAGACACATATCAGTGTTAGCTGAAACAATAAAGAAGGGAATTCATGATGCAGACTCTGAAGCCAGGATAGAGGCAAGAAAGTAAGTGGAAGCTGTTGTTGGTGTCTCTTCTTCCTCCCCTTCTTTTTCCCTGTTTTGTGAGTCAGTACTGTTGTATGGTGTCATAGGTTGAGACAAAAATCCAGACGAGATACATTCTCCTAACTTCTCCGTTGGTGGAAAAAAGAGGGGCCAAGGGCTGACCATTCTCTACAGTTTCCTGAGGAGGGGAAACAGAGAGGGAGGTGCTGATCCTTTCTTCCTGCGATCCAGTGGTAGACATATGGGAATGCTTTAAAACTCTGTCAGGGAAGTTCTGACTGGATGTCAGGAAGCATTTCTCTACCAAGAGGGTGGTCAAACACCAGAACAGGATTCCTGGAAAGGTGGTCAATGCCCTGAACCTGTCAGTGTTTCAGGGGAATTTGAACAATGGCCTTAACAACAGGCTTTGACTTGTGATCAGCTCCGGATTGGTCAGGCAGCTGGACTAGATGTTCCTTGCAGGTCCTATCCAGCTGAAAGAGTCTGTTCTATTGTTATTTGCTACTCTTGAAATAAAAGTCCTTGTGCTAGTACACTGCTAAATGGTATCCTAAATTAAGGCAGTATTTTATGACATTGAAATTTTTTTTGTGTTTATCTATAAGAAATTTTAATATTTGCAGTTGATTTTATTCTGTTGAAAGTCTTATGCATTTCCATTAATATGATCATACTTATGGTAGTATGCTGGTATACCAGGATCATGCTCTTCTGAACAGAACACTACAGGAACATTTTTCTGCAGAAAGAGAATGATGTAAAACATGAAAACAATGAACAATAAATTTTATTAATCTAAATGCTGTGTTATAAGCAGTGGTGTTTCACAGTAGGACTGCTTAAATCCTTTTGAAAGGCAGCATGTCCATCACTGAAAATTACAGTAGTCACTGAGACTTCACAGCAGGTGACTTGTTAAGCTGAATAGACAGCAAGGAGAATGGCATGGGACTTCAGAGAGCATGCTTAATTCTCTCTTCCCATGTTTATTAAATAGCAGTGTGGCTGATTATGAGACAGAAATTTGTTTTCTTCTTGTGATGTGAGAATGCATGTGGCTTCTCTGAGGACTGGCTGTCACACACAAACAGCTCTTGACTCATTTGAGCTAATGATCTTGCTCTTAAACTGCCCATTAGTTGCCCCCTGAAAAGTACTGAGAGTCTTCATCTCCTTTGTGCTGAGAGTGAATGGTGTTTAGCCATCAGCCAGGAGGTTTGGACCGTAGAGGAATTCTTCCCTCATCTTAAAATACTCTTTTATTTTCAACATGGCACTGATTTGAAGTCCATGTGAGCATCTCTTTCCCTTTCCTTGTTTCTTTCCAAAAAGACAGTCACAAGCCTCAGCTCAGTACAGAGGCTTGTCTCTAACAAGCAGCTCTCCAAGAATGCTGCAAACTTAAGGAAGAAAACAGCAGCTGGTGCTTTCCTGAATCAGGCCCATGCATTCTGCCTTTGGCATGTTTTTGAAGTAGCTACTGCACACCCCGTCCCAAACTAGTGTCAGTCTGGTGGGCCTGCAGTCTCCTGTCTACAGTAGACAGCTGGAGGGATGAGGGTTTCTTCCCTAATAAAGCTTTGTTAGCTACTTGTGCTTTTACAATAAATGCACCAAATCGTTCTTTCATTTGGTTTGTCTTTTTGCGCAGCTGTTTGAGCAATACAATGGTTGAAGAAGTGGTTTGTCTTAAATGGTGCAGGGCAGTAGGTGGCTGAAATGACTGGTCTGACAAGCCCACTAATGGTGATAGTGAGAAGGGCTCTGGCTGTGCCTTTGTGCCACAGCCCCCTAAAATACGACAAGGGCGTGTTCACAGTGCTGTGCCTTGTTTCCAGGTGCTACTGGGGTTTCCACAGTCACTTCAGCCGAGAGGCAGAGCATTTGTACCACACCTTGGAGTCTTCCTACCAGAAGGCCCTGCAGTCGCATTTGAAGAACTCTGACAGCATCGTGTCCTTGCCACAGTCAGATCGCTCCTCCTCCAGCTCCCAGGAGAGTCTCAAGTAAGGCTTTCTGTGTCACTACCTCTCCATTTGCACAACTGCTGACAGACAGCCCCATTGAATTGAAGGGGGCCATCACACTGCTTTGTCTCATCTGGTCATTACTTGGACTCTACACTTGGTTACTCCAAAATATATATATGTTTTGGTTTTTTTACCTAACACTGCATGAAAATAAATGCCAGCAAAACCCTGTACTGGCTTTAAAATACAATCGTTATCTTGACTCCATGAATAATTTTCTAGGAAGCTATTTGTGCTCAGCAGATACTGTTAGTTGTGCTTTTCAGGTGCTTAAAACAGTGCTTAGATTGAAGTTCTGCGTTTAGCATTAATCCTAGAGGTGTAAGTCTGTCTCTTTCCAGACAAAAGAAAAAAAATGACTAAATTAAACTTGAGTTGTAAGTGCAAAGTCAATATGTAACTCTTCTGCTGAATGTATGTATTTTAGCTACTCTCAGATACGCAGTCAACTTAGACTCCAAATGTCTGTGATTTATGTGTAAGACCTATATGAAAAATATCCATAACTTACTGGTATAACTTTTTAAATCCACAAAAAGTGTTCTTAAAAATCTCTTTTTGCACAAATAATGAAAATACTAATTTATTTCTTAATACTTTTATAAATAATTTCATGGTGGTGCTGTATTTATTCTTAAACAACAAGCTTTGGTAGTTTATTCCTGCATATAAATAATTTCCTATTAACTTAATTGTGTACTGAGGGAACAGAAT
This sequence comes from Corvus kubaryi, assembly GCF_017639235.1. Lineage (NCBI taxonomy): Eukaryota > Metazoa > Chordata > Aves > Passeriformes > Corvidae > Corvus > Corvus kubaryi. Next base: position 11,364,907 of record NW_024581135.1, read on the forward strand.
TGTACTGCTCTTGATGACTGTGGAATATAACTTTTGTTCTAATAAATGTTTGTTTTGACTTCCAGCCGTCCACTGTCTGCCAAAAGAAGTCCTACTGGAAGTACAACATCTAGAGGTGAGAACAGGAGCTGAAAAATGTGCTCAGGTGTTGCCAAGGAAGTGTGGCATCGTGATATGCAAAAACCAACTTTGATCACAGTTTACTGCTCCCTAAAATGGCAGCTCAGGATGTAGAAATTTTAATTACTTTTGGGTTTTACACCGTATTCTGTGCATCAGCTGCTGATAAAATAATGCTTTTAAAAGAAGTTAGTAAATCAGTAATTTCTTACACCTGAAGGGAAGCAAAAAAAGCCTTGAAAATTGTTGCCAAGGTATGTTTAGGTTTGTAATAGTTTGAATAAACTGCTGCTGATGCTAAGACATGCAGCTACATAGTCTAATAGTGCCTTCAGTTTTACAGTTTTTTGTTATTTATACTCCGTGGTTTCATCATTTACTGGAGGTGTCTGCACGCAAGTCCTACAGTGTTAAATTCCATCTCATTGCTAATCTGGTTTTTTTTGTCAGATGGAATATTTAGCTTTTCTGTCCTAAGTAAATGCATACAATAATCTAAATAATACATTTTAATATAGAATGTAACAAACAAAACTTTATTAGTAGAAGATAAGCTGCCTTTTACACCTGACCAAGGTTGGGTTCTGGCTGGTTTGTCTGTAACTACAACCTGTTGAGACCTTTGATTCAAGGACATGTTGCTGTGTAACCTACTTGACTGTGCACACAAATGCATGTTTGCTTGCAGCCGAGTAGCCAAGCTTCATGCTTAAGAGGGTGAGCATCAACAAGTGATGGGAACAACGATCCTCATGAGAAGATGAGGTGTTGGGAAGGAAGTTATTAGAACCTGGACTGAAGGACCTGCAGGTCTGTTTTGACCAGCAAATCTCACAAGCCAGTGATGGCTACTGTGGTTGAACTTTCCCATCTAGATTCTGTTAGAAATTTCTTTTTACTGGCCTGACAGCCTTTTTGGTCTTATCATTTGGGCTTGTGTCTGATAAAGTTCTTAGAAGTAGCATCAGGGCAACATTGATGAAATATCTTTGCAGGCAGTGTGGGGAAGCCCACATTGCCCTGATAAAGCATTCTTAGTTGAGGTATTTCAGTGCCAGCAGTGAGTGTTAAAAATAGTACTTTAAACTGCTTGTCAGGCTCTTTGAAGCACACAGCTCAAAAAATTAATCTTCTTTATTCTGGATCTCCCACTCCCATCTGCAGCATCTACAGTAAGTACAAAATCTGTGTCAACACCAGGATCTCTGCAGCGATCCCGCAGTGACGTCGATGTGAATGCAGCAGCTAGTGCCAAGTCAAAAGTGACGTCTTCTGGAGCATCCACCCCCTTCAGTTCTGCTGCAGCCTTGCCCCCAGGGTCATACGCATCACTAGGTAAATCTACATGTTCTACTCTTGCAGTTAGAGTTCTTTAGTAGCAGAAAGTGCCTCCCAGTTTTATTGGAATAATATACTCTGCCTACAAGAATGTACCTCTGAGATAGTTACCAGCTCTCCAGGATCGGTGTGTGATCTCTTGCCCTTTGGGATTAAGGAAAAAAAATACAACAGAACTGACTTGAAGCAACATTTTTGAATTGTGTAATAATCTGCGTCTCACTCGTCTTTCTGGGGAAGAGCAGAACATACTGTGGTTCTGGGACGTTGCTGAGGACAATGCTACTCAATTCCTTTTGACATGTTTCCCTGTCTCTCTTCCTTCTTTTCCTTCCCTCCTTTCCTGAAACTGGTTTTCCATTAAGTGTTTTATGCTTTGAATAGTACATCTTAGTTGAGTTTGCTCCCTTTCTGTTTCACAAAAGAGAAAGATACAGAAGCAAAAAGGTGGTTGGCTTTGCCATGTCACCAGGCAGGATATAACTATCTGTTCCTTATGCTGACTCTTTGGATTATAGCCACATGTCACATTATTCCCTCAGAGCATTGTATGTCACCTTCAGATGTCTCAGGGTTTCTTAAAACAGACTTTGCATTGCATCTTTCTCTCCTGGAGTTGCCATCAAAGGAGTCACAGAGGAGGAAATGCAAGACAGTGATTGACACCGTATTTGCTGAGCTTCATCTTGGTTGTGAGCAGAGCTGATCATCTGAGCTCATTTCTCATTCTGCTGGTTTCACACTAATCTAATTCCAGACTTGTTATCGATTTACCCTTACGACAGGGAAGAAACTCAAGGGTCTGTGGTCTTGATTTAATCTGTGCATATGGTCTTCACTGAGTCACTTGAGGAGTTTCTTCTTCTTAATGTAGGGCATTTGCTCTTTAATGTGTTAAAATGTAAGTGGTGAATTACGTAGGGATGGTTTTTATGGATTCCTTTTTTGGACAGGTTTCTTTCATATCTGAAATATTTTACCTTGACTTAGATATGTTGGTTGTATTCAGTGCAGAAGTTGAATTCTTATCCTGATTTAAATTGTTCATACTTGGTTCAAGATGTAGGTACATTGCAGTGGAAGTGTAATTATGGAATGTGAAGTTGATAGTGGGCTTACAGATGCAGCCACTTTTGAGTTGTGCTGCACTCTGGCTTCAGTGGCTAAACTGGCTTCAAACAGTCTTATGTCACAAGGAAGAATGAAGAGGGAGGAAGTATCTACTGAAAACTTACTTGGTCCTTGAAGCTGAGAGACTGGATCCAGTGTCAGTCGTGTTCTTAAGCCAGGCTGTAGGAAAAAAGCAGCAAATTTGTGCTCAGTGATGCAAACATGGCTGCTTCTGAAGGATCCTGCTTCCTTTTTAGCTAGTAGGGACATTTATCACCTGCACGTTCCCGTGAGAGAAGTGGTGAGGCAAACAACGAAAATGGAGTTGGGCAAAGGTTGGTTGTTGCAGGAGAGAAATCCTGCAAGTGTTTTCTTCTGATACATCAAGGTTTGATTTGCTGCTTGGTCAAACTTCTTTCATTTCTTTAATTGTATTAATTTTTTTTGCATATTTATGTAGCTAATATATAGTGCCCACTTCTGTTGATGTTACTGATTTTTCCCTATTAACCCTTTCCTTATTTTTCTTTAATTTGCCTAAAGATGGTACTACCAGTAAAACCGAGGGTAAGCAGTCTCTCTGTGTAACTGAGGTGTGTCCACAGTCGTACTACCCTACCTGGTCTCTGTTCTCAAAGTGTTACCTGGTTCTCATCCATGTTCACTGGTGACCTGCATGAAGTGTTGCATGGTTGTCCTGCTCATTTTGATGCCATGGGGTATTCTTCACTTTCTCTTTGAGCTCCTCCCTGCTAATAACCATTAGTCTGCTTTTATGACTCTGGTCACTAAGTTGTTATGTGGGTTTTCTTTATTTAAAGCACTGCTTCTGGTTGAAGGTGACCCATGTACAGACTAAAAAAAACCCCAACAATAACCAAAAAACTCCCAAACAACGCAAGGCTTGTGATTTCTTTTCTCCTTGATGTGTAAAGGTTTTCTGTGTTTTTCCATCCAAAGCTCAGGCCACAACTGCCAAATGCTTTCGGGAAGAGACTGGGCAGTGAGAGAATTGAATGAGATGATCACATGGCAGAAAAATGAGGACAGTAAACAATGATCTCTAGGGAAGGAATATTCAGTCAACCTCTTTAAACCTGAGCTCTCTCTTTTTGTTGTTAACTGTCTGAGTGAGAAGGCTTACACCAAAGACAGTTGGAGGGAAGACTTTTTTTACTACAACACTGAGCCTACTAGTTTGGGAAGGATCCCAGTCTGTTTTTCTGGCTCATTGTCAAAACTTGTTCTTTATTTCTTATTTCTTCAGCAAAAAAAAGATCACTGGGAAGTCACTTTTTCTGAGGTAGACAGGAGTTGAAAACAAGAATGTTTTCTACACGGAATGAAGATACCACGCTCTCCAGCAAAGCCTTTTTTTTCCCAGTGCAAGTCTCTTTTCAAGGGATCTATTACTGTCCTGTGGGACTGTGCTCGTATCTTTGATAGCTGCTTGTATTTGGCTGTGGTGGTCTGAGAAGTGCCACTGTGCTGTTGTGACATCTGTGTTATTTTCCTTACTATTAGTGATGCATTATTATTTAGGGGGAAAGGTCTCTACCATTTTTGGAAATGGTACTTAAGTGTTAAGAGATGAACTGACCTCTGCATCTTGAGAAGGAAGTATTTGTGCTTTGTGATCTGTCAGTGATAAGGAGTATGAAGTTGGCCTGAAACCTGTATTTCTGAATCAGTACTGAGTTAGATGAAAATTCCAAGTTATTGTAATAACAGAGCTTTTGTTTGTTTGTTTTAATGGTTGACCTTTTCTCTTCTTTCTTTCTTTCTTCTTAGTTCTCAAACCTATCTATTTTGGCCTACATTTGAAATGTTGAAGGTTTAGAGTTTTATATGAAATACCATATGCAGCTTTCAATCCTCTCCTTGGCTATAATAATGTTTGGAGAGGCCTGTTACAACAGCTGCCCTGTGGAATACCTCTATTTTTAGTTTATTAAATACTTTATTGTCATGATGCAAAAGGGTGGGTGTTTTATTTGGTTATTGTTTTCGATTCAGTTACATTAGGAGCAGATTGGATTTGGTAAAAATCTGTGATGAGAGCCAGCAAGTTGCTTGGGGCAGGGAAGATTAAGATGAACTTTCAGAAAGTGAGTTTGCTATCCCCTAAGTCTTAAATACCAAGTCTTATATCTTCTTTTTGCCATATGATTCTCTCTTTTTTGAGAAGGAAGATCAGGGAGAATTAAAACTACACAGTACACTATAGCCAGAGTACTTCAAGAATGAGTTTAATCACTGTTTCAAACTCTTCATCTTTGTTTTCCTTTGAGATAGGTCAGGGAAAAAAACCCTTTATTCAGGGTTCACTATGTCCTACACTGAATGATGAAGCTGAGTAAGGTCTTCTGCCAACTCTGTGATCTTGCAGGTTGAGTCAGGAACTACAGGGAAGACAAAACTTTGTATTCTTGACATCAGTGTAAAAATTAAGAGGGTGGGGGAAGAGAAAAACATCCTCTTGCTCTGGAAACAGAAGGAAACAGAACATAGAGCAGAAACGTCATCTACGCTTTTGCCCCTGTGGTTTGTTTTGGTTTTTTGCAGGTCACCAGTAAGTAATTTAAGAGAAAATTCCTGTGTCTTTTTGTGTGGTTCAGCTTGACATTAAATCTGCAGTCTGGTTCCCATCATGGCTTTCTGTATCTACATTGTAAAATTCTGCTCATTCCCCTCAGCTTGGAGCCAGCATTGTGTGGACTTGGCAGTTCCCATCTGCTTTGCCCTTGGCTCTCCTCAGTGGTTTGGTTTGGAGTCAGGCAGCTCAAACAAAGGAGCAAGATGGAGTAGGTGATGCCAGTGGCAAGAATGCCAACTAAGAGCTGAGTATCAGCCCTTTGGTTTTAAGTGTGACATCCCAGTTGGCAAATGCTGTTGAAATGCACTTCCTTATGGAAGGGTAGGTGAGTCTGTATGCCAGTGAGGTTTGTGCAGGTCTTCATGCAGTGCACAGGTGTGCCTTGATTGCCCAGACCCTTCATGTATGGGGATCTCTTGAACTGCATTAAGGGCTTTATGCACAGAAAGCTCAAAAGAGAGAAACCTTTATAGTCTTGATGTTCACAGCTAGTGCTAGGGAGGTGGCACTTGTGCCATGTTTGTTATACCTAATTAGAGGGAAACCTTAGAAAAGTTTCTGATTATTTTATCATGAAATGGCTTTTCAAGGAATATTTAAAAAGGGTGCATAATGCTGACTTTCAGTCAAGAAGAATGGTTCAAAGCATTTCTGCTACCTTTTTTCAAAGCAAGCATAAAGTCAAGCCCTTCAGACAAGCCTTTCTCCAAAGGGGCGAGCACAAATGCTAGTTTGACCTGAAACTGGCAGGTTTAAAACAAAATCAGCAGTTTGCAGTCATTGGCACAATTTTTAATATTCACCAGAAAGGCAATAAAATGGGGTTTGTTACAGTTTTCCGATGACTTAGGCTCAGGTGGACACCTTGAGTGCATTATCAAAGGCTTTGGGAGCAACACAAGTTTAAAGAAATCGCCATTCCTGTTTTCTTCTCTGCCTTAAAGCTCTCCCCTGTCCTTAAGGGCAAGACTTGATTCAAAGTGATGACTGACAGTGGAACCTTACATGGAACTGCTCAGGTAGTAGGTTTCTTACTCCTCTTGGTCCATCCCTTTGCAAGTGCTGAGTTGATTTGGCTGTGTTTGTTTGTGTAGGGCACAGTGGACTGTTGTTCACTGAACCCTCTGCCTTGGAGGGAGATCTTGTGTAAAACCCAGAGGCAACCACAGCCTGATGGTTTCCAGTAAGGATCAAGTGCTTCTCATGGAAAATCATGGTGCAGAGTCAGGTCTTTCTAACATTGGAGAAGTGCTAGATATGCATGGAAGCCATTCTGATGGTAGTTATAAAAAGTTTTTTAAAGATTATCTATAAAGCATGTTTTTAATTGATCACTGTGTGTCTTCCATGTCCATTTGTCAATTAGCAGTGGTACAGCTAGGGCTAGAGGCTCTTTCAGGAATGTTTTTCTCCAAATGGGATGAAAACCCCAGTGCTGGGTAACCTAAATGCATTAACCTGGTTCCTGGAGAGACCATCATCGTCCCAGTGCATCCATGTATAACTTTTGTGGTTGTAGGTGTCCCTATTCACAGCATGGAACTGATTAAACTGAGTTGTGGAGCTGTTATATAATGTTTCTAGACTCTTTGAAAACCATTTTCTTCAGTGTAATAACACAGAGTGTCATAAAGCCTATGACTGTTCTGAGTGCTGGGGGTGGGGATGCTGCAGTATCCACCCAGAGAGCTCAGAACAACCTGCCAGGTGAAGCCTCTTGTAAAGCCAAATGTTATCATAGAATCTTCCTTTGTTGTTCCTTTTCTAAAAAAAAATCCCAAAACAACCTTTCTAGGTTTAGGCATTTGTTAGACATTTCAGGGTTGATTCTGAACCATTGTTGTGAAAATGACAATAACTTTAAAAAATACAACTAAAACCTCCTAAAAAATCCAGAAGTGGTTTCTTAATACAAAGCATTTATGTGGAGTCTTTGAAAGTCTTTTCTGTACCAACAGCAATGTGTCACATGTCATATTTAGATCAAGGGCTTTTTTATGGAAATACTTTTATGGTTTTTGGAAACTAGTTGGGGCAGTCTTTATCTGTTCATTTGCTGTGCTGTTGTTGTTAGGATGCAGTAATGCTTTTAGAAGCAGCAGAAAAATAATAGTTATGAAATATGGATTGCTACATCTGTAGTTTGAGCTAGATATGGAGACAAACCCACTTGAAAACAAAGAAGTTTTGGGAGGGGAGGTGTTTGCTTGAATTTAATAACAGCAAAAAAGTCTAAATAACTTCCTTGATATGCTGTTTCCAGTTCTGCTTGAAATTAGTTTTTCTGTCTGGGTTAGAGTGATAGAGATAAAGCCACACACATAGTCCTATGTGCAAATAACTCTTGGATGTGAGTGCAGACTCTTGTTTGCAAACAAAATTCCTGGGGGAATGTAGAAGACACGTTTTGGCTGTATGGATTAGCTACTATATATGCATGCTGTACTTGGTATAATATATATTAAAAATCCATTTGCACAATGCAAATCCAGTGCAGTGTTAGTTCAAATGCTCGTCAGCATTTTTAAAAGGATGAGAAAACCAGTGTCAGTTTTGGGACTCTGAACAGCTTCTCCTCTCACATTGTTCTCTCTGACACCCAACAGGCCTAAATCAGTGTGCAGATGTACCAGTCCAAAAGGAAGCAGAATTTTGTTCCTGGTCATTCATTCATTCATTCAGAAACTGCTGAAGTTGGTAGGAATCTGTCCACCAGCCCTCAGGGGTTTCAAAATAGGGCTGAGTTCTCAGTTTCCAATCTTGCTGATAATCACATGTCAATTAAGTTTGATGTGTTAGTTCAGTTTTATTTTTTTAAAGCCTCTAGAATTGGTTTCAGAAGCTAATCTCAGTTTCACTTTATATATTCTTTTAGGCTTTGTATTTCTTAAGGTGGAAGAGTGACACATGCCAGTTTTCCCTTTCTTAGTCACCTACTGATGAAGATGCAAGAAAAAATAAAAAAAGCTTTTTGTAGATGCAGAAAAATTCAGGAAATTCTGAGGATCTTAAGGGGCCTTTGTGTAAGAGGAGTAGACATCAGTCCCTTCTCACCCATTTGTGGCCCACACACATCACTAAATGTGTCTTCCAGTACTGCCTGTTACTGTGTGTAGTGTTGAATTTCAGTTTGATTTCCCCCTAGCACTGCCTGCAATGCCAAGGCCTCCCATTGGCCTTCTGGAAGGATGTAAAGGAATTGCATTACTGGTTTCCAAGACTGGTCAGGTTTAACTACTTGTCCTACTATGATGCCCTCCTGATAGAAGTGAAGGGAAGCCTTGAGGCTTGTGAGAGGAGAGCAATGTCTGTCTGCCTCCTTCCCCATGCCCGCCTGCCTTGGAGCCAGCCTGTGTCAGGCTTTGGGTCCATTCCTTGTTAGCAAGTGGCAGAGTGGCTCTGCTCATCTGTGTGTAGCTGTGCCAGGCTTGCGTGGGGTGGGATCAGGCTGGCAGAGAGCTCTAGAGCTGCCTCTGGTGGTGCATCAGGCTGACCCTTTGTAAGGGGCAAGAATGCCCTAGAGGAGAGGAATCTGCAGCCTTGCTCGTGGTAAAGGAGACATCAGCAGCCAGTTTTATGGCTGTTGGACCCACTTGGGTGTGCTCAGAGCTTGTTCAGCTGAGCCAGTGGCTAAAAAGCTTTGTGTTTTCCCAGTTTTATGTTGATGGTTCCTTCTGTGTCTTGTCTATAAACAATCGTTTGAAGGTACATACCTGTACTTTGCCTACTGAGCTGTTTTAAAACTAGGTGCTGGTGGAGGGTTTGAAGTAGAACTGTCTTGTAGGCTTTTCCCCTTGCAAACAAATTTACCCTTTTTTCTCAAAGTTAGGCATCTCCTTGTCACTGTGTCTAGCAGAAGCTTGCAGAACATGTTATGAATATTTTGAGAGCTCAGAGAAGGAACGCAGCTCCCAATCACTCCATCTGGGCTACTTGCCATTGTCTTGTCCTGCGTGTGTGCCTTCTGTGAAGTGGGTTTTTTTGGGTCAGAAGTGTGTGTCTCCCTGTTCATATTTCTCTGTATGCTTATGGAGGAGACAGGGGGGAGGAGATGAGTATCTGTAACCAGTGGGTGCAGTTGTCTAGACTCTTCTCTTACCTGTGGTGGGTTTTTTCCCTTCGTTATTGTGCCTGAAACTTGAAGTCATCCTCTGAATGCAGGATAGCACTGGCATGGGTCCTGAGAAAAAAACTTCAGATTTGGCTAAGAACTGACGTGTTGAAAAGTGTTGGTGGAGGCTTTCTTTGTGTTACTCTTAATTACCATTTCTTTCCCGTTAACTAGAGACAGATAATTGAAGCTTAGCACTGGAAAGAACATTCTGTAGGAAACAGCCCTGCCCCGGGAAGGTGATGAACCGATGACCCCGTAAGCTTTCCTAGCTCAAATTTCTGTGGCTTTTTCATGAGGAAAGGACAGAACAAGGACCAAGAACACTTTGAGACTTTATATCCATTCTCTGCTTAAATAAAGAGAAGGCAAACAGAATCTGTTTTCCTCTTCACTGATTGTGTTAAATAGGGCTCTCCATTACAAGTAAAGTTACACTGATCTCTGGATAAATGTGAGGGATCTGTAAACAGCAGGAAAAATTCAATGAGCCTGAAATAAAAGTGTGATCAGACTACGTTGACAGACTGTCACAGGAGTGCATGCCAGCCTGTGCAGGTGGAGCAGGAGGATATAAAGCACCAGACAGCTAGCTGGAAATCCCAGCGATGGAATTTGGGAGAGCATCTGTTACACCTGTCTCTGAAAGGGTGATCACCTTGTCAGAAAGTAATAATTTGATACAGGAAGCTGCATTTAGGAGAGCTGAAATTTTTTGTTGTTGATCCTCTGTAAAGAAGCTACTATAGAACAAGGAGCAAAGGCTATAGAGAGGTAATATTTTTAAATTAAACTGGCTGATAGCGTTACAGAAAGCAAAGAAGTTTTTGGACTCATGGACCGTGGCTGTTTCTACTCCCTCCCCTGCATCTCAGCCAGCCTCATGAAAGGTGTTGCCTCTCCCAGTAAATTTCTTTTGTACACTGGGTAATTGTGTGTATAGTGTGTTAGATGCTGCTGCTGCCTTTGTAAGAAACTTGTTAACAGTCTTTTTGTCTTTGCATTCCTGCAGGTCGGATTCGTACCAGGAGACAGAGCTCTGGCAGTGCCACAAGCGTCACCTCAACCCCTGCTGATACTCGAGGCCGCAGCCGGGCTAAAGTAGTTTCCCAGTCCCAGCGTAAGAACTGCTTTATTCCTGGGGGAGCAGAACAAAGAGTTATTAATATGTTTCTCTTGAATTACAGTAGCATCAGCAGAGAATTGGGCTCACTTTGGACACGTAATAAAACGGATCCCCACCTAGCCAGTGTGTGCTCCTGCTGAGAAACAGGGCCCCAAATCTGAGTGCTTAGTTGCTGCCTTTTTTTACCAGTCGTGCAGCAGAATTTCATGTCGCTGTGATGTGTAGCTCTAAATAACTGGCACTGGGTCCTGCTGAGACACCCCCTGTGCCTGTAGCTGACTGCTTGCCCTGCCAAGCTTCTCCTGCTTATGTGACTCTATTTCTGTATGTGTGAACACGTGAGCTGTCTAAAATTAATGGGGTTTGGCATAGTTGAAAATAGGACATTACCTATTTTTTGTAGATATGAGAAAAAGGTTTCTGTTTTGATTCACATGACACATCTGCGCTCTCTGGCTTCCTGGCAAGGCATGGTTTTCTCCTAGGAGCCACACATATGGTGCTGGTGCATATTTGTCATGTGTATCTGGGGAGAATTTTGTCACTCAGATTTTAAAAAAGAACCGGAGGGAGGGAGAAACTCCCTGTTATGAGGACCTTCAGCCTTGTGAATAGAAGATTGGGTTTGTGGAAGGACCTGTCTGTTCTGAGGAACTGTCTTGCTATGTACCCCTATTTGAGAGCCCTTCTCTGTTCATTCTTTCATTGCTTTGCTCTGTCATGCTGGAGGGATGAAAAAGCAGTTTATAGCCTTGTGTTAGGAGAACTGCAGAAAGACATAGTGTATTGAGCATGGGGCCAAATGGAAATCTTTACATTGAGGTCATAAGGATATATTTGGGCTTTGGGATGCTAATGTAAATTGATTTCTTCAGTGTTGAACCTAAAACTGATCCAAGGCCAGGAGTGTCCTTATTTCCCTAAACTTAGTTTGGGGAAAAATGGTCAGACCAGATGAGACAAGTCTCAGAAGTATTTAAAGAATAGTTAAACATTCTTTAAAGGTTTCAAAGATTATGGATCTAATATTACTATAGAATGCCTTATGAAGATTTAGGATGGTCATATCTGGACCTGCTGCCTTGGTCTAGTTTGCTGAGTTTCCAGCCTAGCCCAACCAGATGTGATCTTTGTCCTTACACCAAACGTCGCATGGAATAATTTATGAAATCAAATATAATGAGTTGGTCACAGAACCAAATTCTCCATGCCCACACAGTGAATAACCATGTTGTAATTTCGCAGACTGGGTTGGGGTGCAATTTAGAGCAGAATTTGGGTCTTGGTGTCTTGGTTGACATTTTGCTGAGAAGCTGGTCAACCTTGGGAAGTTTAGTTGCATCTGCACATTAACTCACTGCATTCTGCAGAGGCTTTAGGAGTGACATGTTTGTAAATAAATCTGTCTGTATTGTGTATAGCACAAACCGCATGCTGAACGCTGTATTGTCTTGCTGTCTTTTAATCCACTTTTTGCCTGTCCCTTGGTCTGCCCTCATAATCAAGGATCCAGATCAGCTAATCCTGCTGGTGGTAAGAAACGTTTTCCCTTTCTTGCTTTTTCACATTATTTCCTTCACATTTTTTAACTGCTAAGCTTTTAGCTTCCCTCATTCTCTCCTAACTGTAAGACTTAAAAAGCATTTTCTTGAAGTCATAAATAAAAATGTGTATGGCAGGTGATTTTGCTTTCTCCCTGTAGTCAAACATGGTGAGTGTACACTCTGATGTTGAAGCTGGCTCACTGCTGCAGCTCAAACCCCGGGGCTGAATTCTTCTCTCAGTTACTTCAGTATGTCCCTGCTGACATCAGTAAGGTGACTTTTAGATCGTGGTGCTGTGTGGAAGACTGGCACCTGTCACTTTGGGGTGGGGAGAATGGAGCCAGTACCACATACAATATTGGAGTATATTTGATTGGTTCAGAATGGCTCTGGCCAAGAAATTGGAGGGGGCAAGTAGGTTAAAATAATACATGTGCTATGGTATTGTTTATGAGACTAATAGAGTTGCATATCTTCTTAAATTAAGACAGAAGAACAGTCTTGAACTCCTACTAGTTGTAATAGTATCTGGAAATGAAATTTTTGTGAGATGTGTAGATGCATTTCAGAAAGAAATCAGCACAAATATTGGTTCAAAATGTGAGCTTGCCTGAGTATGTTCTTGCAACCTTTTCAAATATACTTTTCTTGGCTGTTTCAGCAAGTAAATTGAATGTCAGAAATTGTAACAGCAGATTTTCAGGGACTGACATACCTGAAGAAAAAAAAAAAGTCACCAATCTATTACTCTTACAGTTATTTATGATTGCCTTTAATCTAGCATTACTTAATTTTCAAGCGACTTACCAAATGAAGACTCACAGCAATAAAAAAAAGTGTTAGTCATCTCATTGAGTTAGCCAGCAAGTGTTTCAGATAGAAATATCTACTGCAGCTGGCATGTAAATATGAAGATAAATCTTGGTTAGTAGACTCTCTTGCAAACAAATGGCTTAGAAGAAATGCGAAGTTGCCATGGACTATTCAAACAGACAAGGAAAAATAAAACAGGCCAACTATTCAACTTGCTAAAAATTTTCGTCATCTGAAAAATAGCTTAGGTTTAACCAGCCAGACCTAAGTAAGCCAGCATCTCTACAAATGTGAGAGGCTCATGTGATTTACCCATTATTGTGCTGATCTGTTCAGATGTGGTGGATTTTTTTATTTTCCTTCCCTGAATTATTGCAGAAAAGCAATGCCACCACTGCAGTGTATCACAAAGCTGCCTGAGCTGCTTTGCAGCACGTGACCTGTGCCAGAAGCACTGCAGCACAGCTCTGCACACAGCCTGGTTGGTGTTGCTTTGTGAGGAGGTGAGGCAGGCTGGGAATCCCTTGCAGCTGCAGCAAGGCTGCTCCAGCACCTCCACAAGCTCTGCTAAAGCCAGCTGGGGTGTTCATACGCTGCAGTGTCTGCTTTGGGCTTGATCTCTGTGGGCAGCACAGAGTTGCTGATGTCAGTGTTCATTGTCCACAGGCTTTCCTCAGTCTTGTTGAAGGCTTGTAGGGAACACTCCCATTAGTTTTCTGAGCGATTTGGATTAAATTCTTACATAGAGCTGATTGTGTTCCAGTTTTGCTGTCAGTGTGTTTAAAATCTTGGGGGGGGGTTTAATTGTTTTTTCCTTATTTCTGGTTCTCTTCTAGCTGGTAGCCGGTCTAGTTCTCCGGGTAAGCTCTTAGGAAGCTCCTATGGTGGTGGCCTGAGCAGTGGAACATCCAGAGTCCAGGCAGTGCCATCATCCTCAGAGAAGCGCAGCAAGATTCCTCGGAGCCAGGGATGCAGTCGGGAGACGAGTCCCAACAGAATAGGCCTAGGTAAGAACAGTCACTGCAGTGACAGGCTGGCCAGCCTGCTTGAAGGAGGGGCTTTCCTGCTGATGAGGAAACTGTTCATGATACTGTTATTCTGCTGAGTTTTTCAGCTGACAAGTTAATGTGATTGTGGTTTATAGGAGAGTAATTTTAATTTTCCAGGTTGAGCTCATGGTTTCAAAGTAAGCCTAAAGATGTCATGATGTGTTTTCTGTTTGAAATTCAACATGAGCAATGTTATTAGATCAGGAAGCAGGAACAATTGTTGTGAATAACCATCACAGCAAAAAGACCTCATGTAAGCTTAGTCCTAAAATGAGTTGAGCAGTCTTCACAGTCACTTGGAATTAAGGGCAAAAAGCACCTTCTTGGATTATTTTAGAAAATTTGCATCTTAAATGGTTTGCTTCTCTCATCCTTAATATCCTGGAGCCATGTTCTTAGACCATGTTTTAGAGGTATGCATTAACTGTTCTGCTTTTGATACTCTTCTCTCAGTGACTGTTATGTAAATATTCTGTAATAGTTTCTATTTTTAAATTTTTCAGCAGACTTTTTTTTTAAGTCAGGTGAGTAAATATCATATATATAAAATTTTGTGTATCTGAGTTGAAGTGAAAAGGTATTCAATGTGCTGTCTGAACACTTTCATTTTTTAGTAGAAAATATTTTATAGGTTTGAAGCTAATGTAGAAGAACATTTTAAATGATATTAATACTAAATTGTTTTTTATGTCCAAAGGCTTCACTAGTAGATTGAAATTTATTGAAATTATAGCCTTATTGTTGGCAATTAAATTTATACCTATTGCCTTAGCAATAGTTTTATGTTTTACATTTGAGCTGCATTTTTTTTAGAGGAGGTTGTAATAAAGAAGTATTTTAGTCATTCTTTCCAGTATACTGAAATGAATTTAAAGCACCTGAGTGTATATGCCGTTATGATTCATAAAAAATACTGCATATTCATTGTGACTGCTTTTCCAAATTGTGTTCTTCTCATGTCTGATCTATGTTATGGCCTCTATATGAATACATTGTGCTTTTCTGTTCGTTGCTTTTAAAATGTAAAGCCTCCCAAATACTAGAGAGAATCGTTCTGCTATCACTGTGTAGAAGGGCATTGATTTTTAGGAGGAAGCAAAGAATGGTGGATGGTACCATGAAACATGCTTAAACTGATCATCATGTTGTGTGGTCTGATTTGAAACATTCTTGTGCACCTGTAGGGAAATTGCCTTGTGTGAAATCCTCACTCTTGGGTTGCCTGCTTTCAGGTACATTACAGGAGCCTTGAATTCTTTTGAAAGAGTAATTTGTATCTCATTTCTCTGATGTGCTCCCTGAGAACACAATCAGTGCTTGTTCTTTGAGAGTGGGAGAGAGCTCTGACATGTATCAGATGTGTGGCTTTCACCCATTTCCGCCAGGTTGATGGACACAGCCAGGGTTGAGCTGTTATGGGAACAGGAGTGTCTGACACTTTCCTGTTCAGCTGCAGAAATTCTGTCTATTTATTGGATCCTGAAAGTTGTGATACTGACCCAGATGGAGATAGCTTTTGAGCTGTCAGCTGTATACCATTATTCCATTGTATTTATTCCTTTGTAACATAGTAGCTAACAGTATTTTATGCTTTCTTATTGTGTTGCTTCAGTCTCTGTATGTCTTTGATATTTTATTTTGTTCGTTCATTTCATTAAATAGACTCCCACTCACCTTGATTCCGAATACAGAAACCATCCACTGGAGTTTTTCAGGCTCTCCTGGGGCAGTAGCAGTAATAGAGCCCTTTGCATGTGGATGCCTGTTAGGATCAGTAGCTTGCTGCTAGCTTTGATTTCCATGATGACATGACTACAGGTATCCATAAAGCAGATTCCTTCTGTGTGCTGGGAACCTTGATAAGTATGTTGTTTTCCCAGAGGCAGCACAAAAAAGCACATTCAGCCTGCTGAGGTCTTGTGGGGTCACCTATATGGCTCTGCTTGTGACACTTCAGTATTAAGCTTGCCTCTGCTGTCTGCTCAGTGAGATTGGCTAGTGATGATACCCTGTTGGGAAGGAGGAGTACAGTGCACTTAATTTTGAGCTTTTCTTTGGGCCCTTTGAAGGAGATCATCTGCTCAAACGGGTGATGTCCATTTTCCATGGATTGAAAATTATCAGCCTGAAGTTAATTCTGTTGAATGCTCTGCAGATCGTGTGGCACAGCTGGATCTGAAAGAAGTGACAGATTCAAGGTAGCCATTCTCCAGAAAGTGGTGAAGGCACAGCTGTCAGTTTCATGCAGCAGCACTCTTTCTGGTTGGGATTATGCTGTGCATGTTTATTGGAAATCTGAAGGCAGTTCTTGACTTGCCTTGACTGGGTGTTCCCCACTGCAGAGCTTTCCTTTGGCTGTTTGGCAGAATTTCAAACTCTTTAAAATGCTGGTATTGATGTAAGAAAGTCTCTGCTGATTTTTAGTCTCCACTTAAGAATCATTAGAATTCACACCCTAATGAAATACAAGTTTCTTCCAAGTGGTAGACTGGTAAACAGGGGCACTTTCATGTTCTGCTGGTGATATTTGCATCTGTTGAGTTCCACTGGCGTAAGACAGCTTAATAGTGTGTTTTAATAATGGTGTGAGCCATGTCCAAGTGCTCTGACTTTCCAGATGAAATTGGTAAAACTTAGTTGTACAGTACACATTAGAAAGTTGGAATGTTACTGAAAACAACCCGTCCTTATCCTGTCCTAGACTTTCTCACAGCAGAGCTGGCTGTGGACACACAGTCTACTTTCATGCTGCCTACTCCTCTTAATCCATTTTGCTACTCATTCACTTGATTTCTGTCCAGCTTTTGGGGGTTTAGAATTCTCAAATTGAGACTTGTGTCTGTTCTCTCTGCTTTTGCTCCCTGTGCTGCAGAGACAGGCTGTCACAGTGTGAGACACTTACTTAAATGACAACACTGCTGGCCTTTACTGCTGGCAGTGTCTAAAGGAAATAGTCTGAGTAGCTGATACAAAATCTTCTCTACACAACACAGTGGTGAAAGTGTGAGGCAGGTGCCTGGGAGTCCACAACAGACTCATCCTTCAGTTCCTTTCAATCAATTTCTTTTTCTTGATTTTCTTTTATATCCAGTAACATACAACCCTTTTATTTGACCATTAATCCTGAAGTACCCAGTGTTTGGTTTGTGCAGTCACTATTATGCTTCATGTGTAGCATTGTCCTACTGCTGTGTCCTCATGCAGTTAAAGTGCATTTTCGTCATCCTTCATGCTGCTGCTGTTAGCTGGTATGGAAGGAGAATCTATTGTGTGCATCCATCAATTTTTTTAATCATTCACATCTCTCCCTCTCTAAAGAGCCTTTACTGGTTTTAGTAGGGTTGTATTATAGAAAAGATGGGCAGATCATTTCTGCATAAGAGAAATGACTGCTTGTGCAAACCTGATGTTAAGGCTGCCATTATTTACATCTAAGCATGAGGCCCAAGAATGAGAAGTTTGCTTTTAGACAGTCTGCAATTTCAAGCCAAGTATTTGTGTGAAGAACTTTAGTGTTACTTTTACCTGTAGTTCACCTGTAAGCTTTTTCCCTTGTACATCTGAGATGCGATTATTGTACTCATGGACCCTAATTTCATCCAGTTCTTATAATTTAGTCTGTCTTATTTATTGTAAGACCATCTAATCCCGTACCATGTGACATTATGGTGATCTAATCAGCTTGGTTAATAGCTCATCTTGCATTGTCTGACATCAGAGGTCAACCATCAGAACCATTAATTCTTCTGAGAGATGCGAACTGGGTTTTGCAAAACTGGGAGGGATTTGACAAAGCAAAAATCTGGCAGAAGTCTCTATTTGAATTTTAAAGTCTAAATATGAAGGTTTCTATTTTGTTCTGTACTGTTTTGCTTGAAGGATGCTAATATATCCAGTGTATGTGAGAGCACTGAAGCACTGTAGAGGAATTTCATCTTGAGTCTAGGCTTTTAAGTTCTGTATACAAACCAATAGAGATTTATAAGAATATATATATATATTCTGAAGCATGCAAATTACATTATTTTTATAAATATGAGGATACAGTCAAAGTGTTAGCACGTTCATGTTATGCATATGTACCTCTGCTGTGTTGTCATCAAAGCTGGTAGATTAGGTTTTATTCTGTGCCTGAGAAAATTCCTTAACAGCGATTCCTGAACACTTGAAATATGCTACTGCTTTTTCAAAACAGCAAGGGAAATGCCTCTTGTCATTAAATTCTCCTGACAATTAACTGCTGGTTTTTGCCCTGAGAAAATACTGTATTCTTTGCCAGGCATAAAGCTTGCTAAATAGCTTTCTGCAAACATTTTAAAAGCACATACGGTCTCAAACATCTGCAAGCGTGTAGGGTTTTGTCAAACTAAAGAATATAGTTTAAAGCTCCCCTGAAGTGTGCATATATCTCAATCAGTATGCACATAAAACCATAAAGATAAGTTTTTAGAAATGTCTGAAGAGCAGAAGTTAGCTTCTGTTAAATATCTGAAGCTACTGTTCTATTAAAATTCAAATCACTTTTTAACCTGTCTTTCAGGTATTCAGGTTCTTAATGTTTTTCCCAGTATCTTTCATTGGAGAAAGATATCTCTGCAAGTCTATGCGTACACCTTCTTTTTTCCTTAGGATATTTGTTCAAAAAACTATGTTGTGAAAGGCAAATCTATGTAAAAATAGATTTTGGTATTATGATTACTTAAAAAAAATTTTCATCTGCTATTTTGTTCCAGAAGGGTGTTTCTTTTATAATTAAGGAAGAAATATTCCGGAAGGGTTTCTTTCAACCTCATCTGTTTTGCAACAGTAGAGCTTCCCTAAATGATTGAAGATTCCTGCTCTACTTGAATAACAAAACTTGGATTGCTTAAGAAAAAAGCAGACTGTCAGCCAGACATTAATGCTGCTGAAATTTCACATCACAAACACAGCTCAGCATGTAAGGTAGTTGGTTTGTAAAGAGCCTGAGCAAGCTGCTGCAAATTGTAATTACTAATGTAATAATTACCATAACTAACAGAAATGTGACTTGACTTTGAGCTTTCTGTCCTCATTAAACTTGTTCACCTTCTCTGAAACTCTCCATGCTGCATGCTAGCACGGAGCAGTCGTATCCCCCGACCCAGCATGAGTCAGGGGTGCAGTCGTGATACCAGCCGTGAGAGCAGTCGAGATACAAGCCCTGCTCGGGGCTTCCCTCCACTTGGTGAGTACATGTAGGTGTTGGAGCTTTAAGGGTCAATTTTTTTTTTCCTTTTTCCCTTGTGATTGCCCTTTCAAGACACTGCTAGGTGGAATGAGCTCTTTTCTGTCCTCTGGATTCCTGACACTCCCCGTTTCCAACCCCATTTTTTTTCCACCCTCTGTTTTCTTCTGCATGCTTCAATTCTGGTTTTCAGCATTTCACTGTTAGCAGGGAAATAGCTTAGTTTCAACTTTAGCAATTTTTAGTTTCATTTGAATCAGCTTGTATGGGGCTGCTGTGCTTCGCTTAATAACACTGATGGAAATCTATGGGAGGGCAAGCCTGGATTTTCTAGGTCACAGTGAAGTAGTTTTGTAGCATCATAGCCTGTTGTTGAGTGACTCTCAATTGTTTATGATTCAGTTTTCTTACAGCTAAGTATAGTTACAGTATGTAATTTCTATCCTAAATGCTCCAGTGGAGATAGCAGCTCTCTTTTTGTAGAGGTTTTACAGGACAGTCAATCATCAATTAAGTTGCATATGCTGTTTTGTAGGCAACTTTGTCAGGCAGCCTAAAACCATGGAAAGACTGAGATTTTAAAGGAGCATCATTAAAGTGCAGCTTAAGTGTACAGTACAAATAGAAAATCTCATTACACTTACCATATGCAGAAGTTTTTCTGCACAATGCTGAATACAGCAAGATAGTTAATGTTTCTGATCAAATACCATATCATATATTCAACCAAATACATTACTTGTTGTATCAAAACTTGTCATCTCAGACATGAAACACAGTTGATCTCCAGGCCCTTTTCATTTATGTAGTAGTTTAATGAAGAATGCTGTTACAGGATCTCTTTTGCACGTAGTGACAAAGTACAGTTATATGATGTAGTGTGTAAATGGAACGTAGCATTAATTAATATTGGAGAAACTTTTGGGTTCAAAGACTTCATTATATTGAGCTATAAAATAATCTGTTTACATTAATATCTCAACTTTTGGTGAAAAGTGGAAGGAGTTCACCCTCACATTCATAACTTGGTTCATAGCTCTTTAAGATAAATAGATTAAATTTTTATTGATTTAATGAAGCTGATTTCATACCAGAGCTAGAAAAAGACAGTAGATCCACAACTGTATCTTATTTTTATGGTTAACCTGCCTAGCTTCAATTTTGGATGAAGCTTTTTTCCTCCAGCCAGAGTATATAAGCAGGCTGGATTTCAGTGTTAACTCGTCAGTGTTTTATGTCACTGTGCTGTGTTTTGTTTATTTTATTGAAAATACAGTAGTTGAAGTCTTGAGCCCTTATTTTGAAAAGCAAATGCAGTGTATTAGAACCATGGTTGGTGTGAGCTTTGTAGACTCCCACCAGTGCTGAGTACAACTCTTACACTGACTGTAAAATCTTAGTTACAGATGTGTTTTAACAAACTGTGAGGAGAATGTCTTCTCATTTTAGTTCATGATATTTATTTACCTGAAGAGTAATGCATTTCTAGAAATACATTGTTATTAGGTCATAAAGGTTATGTGGGGAGGAAATATCAATGTAACAACAGTAACCCAATGTAGTTGTTATCCTATTACCTTTTTCTTGTGTTTTCATTGAAATACTTTAAGCTCAAATACATTCATGAACTTGTTAATTATGTAGTGTGTAATTCATATCAAAGAAATTTTTATATGTCAATTTAAGCCAAAACAGTGTGGTTCTCTTACAGTATTTTTAGAACCCAGTTAATCTTGCAATAATGCAAAGGTAATTTAATCCTGCTGTGCATGGTCTGGTTTTGCTTATAAAGATTAACTTGTATATTTGTGAATTGTACTCAGAGTAGCTGTATGTAAATGACAAGGTTCTTGCATTTAAGGGTATTCTGGTCAGAGTCAGCACTGACATCCTTACCTTGTAAATGTTGGTTTGCAGCTTGTTTTGGGGCTGCTGTGCAGGTGTGCATGTCTGTGTATCAAGAGTCCTGCTTCCTAAGTTAGTAAAAACACTCAAAAGTGAGTCTATACTCAGCCTCTTTGCAGAGACTTGGGGTTTTTTTATTTTTTAGTTATTCTTTTTTCTCCCTGGGCCTTGGTCTTGCCCAGTGGTGTCCGCAGGGGCACAGTCGATGGCTTGGGAGAAAGCAGTTGTGACCTACGAACCTTAATTGTGAGATTCAGTCCATAGTCCTGCACTGATCATGCAAATCTTTCATGAGTTTACTTATGATGTCAGTGGGATTGTTCTCTTGAATAAGTGCATGTGTTCTCCATGGTCAAAGATCACATTGCATATTCTGTATAGCTTTTACTGAAGTTCTCCAAGTTAAAAAGACCACAAAATTTTATTTTTCTCACTTTGCTGATTGCTATTTCATTATATTAGTATTTGTGTTTATGAATACTTTGCCTTAAACAGAAGACACTCTGCTGCACACTTATGTGCATAATTGACAAAGCCTATTTGTATTGTAAGGTGATTCTGCTTTATTTTTTCAGTTTCTTGACAGTACTAGTTATGATGCTAAAGCAACAAGGCCTTCAGTGAGTCTGTGGTGATGAATTGCTTAAATGAACAGTTGGTTTCTTGGGTCAGTTGCTTTGAGCTGGTGAGCATGTCATTGCTAGACATAGGGAAAACTTCTTTAGAAAGACAAAATTTCTGTAATTTGGAAATGACTGGGCCCATTTTTCATTTACTTTCGTAAAGAACTTACTCGTATGCTGAATCCAAGAACTGAAAACCTCTCCAAAGGCATTTTGTGATTGATGTGCTGCTAACAACTGGGAATTGGGAGCTATATTTGGCTTAGGCTCCTCTGCTACTGTGTGTGCTCCGTTGCTTTTAACAATTTGTATACATGTGTCGTTCTGGATAGGTGTGTGATGTGCATATTCTTGTTAGCTGTGCATGTACATACTGAGGTTCAAGAAACATGTATGCAAAATTTGTTAAAAGCAAGAGACCTTTGGAAGTAGCAACACCTGCAATATGTGTGTACGTGTGTTTACTTGGAAAAGAAACCAACCCGAGGACCTCTGCAGTGGTTGGTGACCTCCCTGTATGACTCTTTCTACTTATGTGGTTACGCATTCTCTTTGTTAACGTTGGTTTTATTATGCATAGGCTAGAATGTTGTGGAAAAATACCTGCAAGCACAATTCGTAACCATTCCTCATGGCTTCACTTTGGGGTTTAGATCAGACACATCTAAACCCTTCTCTGTAGTTACGTGCTCCACGTTCTCGTGACGGCTGCCTGCCAGACCTGCGGGCCTGGAACGTGGCTGATGTGCATCAGGGTGTTTTTGCTGAGCTGCACCCGGTGTGGGACTGCTCCAAATGAGTTTTGTCATGCATCGTGTTTATGCTCACGAGGGGAAGGGGGAAGCTACAGGTGGAGGCGTCGCTGTGGGGCTTGCACTGTACCTGTTACGCATCCACATACAACGCCATTCCCTGTCACTATGAAACACCCTTGCTGGTAGCGGTCACACGCATCCCCTTTGGATTGTGGCGTTTTCTGTCTCAGGTTCAGTGTGTGTTAATCCTGTGGGTGTTGCCATTCCTTCTACTTGCAGCTTCTCGACGTCATTCCAGGTCCACTAGTGCTCTCTCCACTGCTGATTCTGTTGGGCAGTCAGGTGAACAAGCGCTAACTGCATGAATCCGCTTCTTATACGTAGTCTTGTTTTACACCATCTTAACATTTGCCATCGTGTGCATCAGCCAGCACTCGGCATGTGCTTCTCACCACTGCGGGGCTTTCTGTTCTGGTTTTGTTCAACGTGGCTTTTTGTTTTGAGTTTCATTTATTGGATGTTTTTAATTTTATGTATTTTAGGAACATTGTGAACAGTGTTTAAACAAAGGGTGATCCAGGGCTTTCTCAATTCTCCTGTAAATTGGATCAGTTGTGCAGCATGGGCTAAATCCTGACTGATGCAGAATACTTGCAAATTCTGTTTCCTCTTTAGCAATGTAGCACTTTCCAGTGCCTAGGAGTCCCAATGGGTTTCACCCCATTTATTACTAAATATTTTGGACTCCTGTCTCTGTTAATGAAAGTTCTTTGTGGGATCCCCTCTAAAATACACAAGAGCAGCAAAAATTAAGCACCTGATGAGCTTTCAAGATGAACTTTGGAGCATAACACATGCTGATCCATCGTTCATGTAATTCTGAAGGCCTTGTCCAAAGTACATGGAAGTTTCTGAAAAAAAAAAAAAAAATCCCTTAATTTCACTGGGCTTTGCATGAGGTGACTGAGGGTTACATGTAATGAGAATGCAGATTCCAGTTGCTTCTGTCCCACCACTGTACTGGATTTGCAGTTATAGAGAACCCATAATTCCTTTTGAAATAAGGATGTTTTACTGGGAATCTTAAAAAGAATTGAATGAGGGCTGTTAGCTTTGGGACAACAGAGACTTAATTGTGGGGACAAAGATAATGTAGAAGATGAGGGCTTCAGTGTTTCCTTGGAGGCTAAAATTGTGCAAGGAATTTACTGAAAATTATTTAGTTAACACCCTTCAAATAGGGAGTGAGAAATACTCTGTTTCTCATGAGTCTACTTAAATGGCTACTATTTAGCTAAAACACAAAACATTTCTCGACAGAAATTATGCAAGCTGATTTGACTGGTATTTTTCAAATAACGATTTGAATTTGTATTTAACCAAAATAATTAAAAATACCTAAAATAGCTCAGTTGTAATACAGATTTAAGCTTTGTTTGCTTTTGGCTTCCTGAGATAGTCACTTCATGTGTGGCTCCTGTGGTTTGGTACAAAGCATAATCAAATTTTGTATGGTTACCTGTGTACTACAGAAGGCCAAAATCTTCTGAAAAATGGCAA
The DNA here is from genome assembly GCF_017639235.1 of Corvus kubaryi. NCBI lineage: Eukaryota > Metazoa > Chordata > Aves > Passeriformes > Corvidae > Corvus > Corvus kubaryi. Next base: position 11,388,763 of record NW_024581135.1, read on the forward strand.
AAAAATAGGATTAATAATGGTTTTTGCAAATTTTCACCAAGTTTGTAGCAAGTATAATGAATCTAGCCAGGGAGACAAGGGAATGTGGCCAGAGCATAATCCACAGATTTCTTGCCCAGTAAGATTGGGCTTGGCTGTACTGGTTATTCCTGGAGCCAGATGTGTTCCCAGCCCCACATCAGAGGTACATTGAGGTCTCTCCTATGGTCTTATTTCTGCACCTAAGTATGGCAGCAGTGTCTTGGGGAGAAGCCCAGACTAACCTGGGTGTTGTGAATTTAAAAATCACTGAACAAAGTGGTTTAGAAGATTTCTGATAGCCATTGAGATAGAAGCCAGCATGCCACACTGTACTTAATGTGTTGAAAAAGCTCAGTTTCGTTTCTTTATGCTGGGCATTTAAACTGATCTACAATTGAATTACTTTGTCATTTTGTTCTTCATTAAAAAAAAAACCCAAAACAACTATCTTCCCTTTTCTAATGTTCTAAATTTATTTGAAAACAAATGACAGTGGTATTTTTCATGCTATGTAGTTTCAAAAGTTAAAGCCAAATTCTCATCTCAGTAACACTTGAGTAATGTAATTGAGTTGGATTTAAATACAAAACCAAGACCAGAATTTACCGCAACATTTACAGCCCTTGTACTGTACCAGATCTCATTTACACTTAGGAAAATGCTTGTCTTCTGTACAGCTTTATAGTGTATATATTTCTGTAGTGGTGACTTTAGTTTCAATCAGACCTAATGCATTATCATCTCTGTGCTTCTGTTAAGGGTGCACAGATTTTTCCATTTTAGGAATAAAGCACTATTCCATCTTCATATTTGAAGTGATTCTTCAACCCAAGTGCATTAAAAAAGGGGATAGTAATAACACATACAACTTTTATTTCTTTGTGAAATGTCATGATTTGATTACTTTTTGGCAGTAGTTCTAAGAAGTTTGTTTATTTTTTTTTCCTTTGTAATGTGTTTTGTAGAAAATGTGCTTTTGTTGTAAATCAGAAATGTCTTGTCTGGGTATGTAACTCTAAGAAACATTAAATTTTGACAGATATCACTTCTGTTTGAAGTAAATACTAGTCTGCAGGGGGTTTTTTCTTTTCAAAATATTTCAGATTTTAAAAATCTTCCCTGTTTCCCCACAGTAGCTTAATCTCGAATAAAGCTTTGTAATTAGGACAGTAGAACTGGCCGACTTCAATCTCTGATTTAAATTATGCATGTCAGTGTGAGCTAATCCCTGAAAGATTTTTCAGTGCAGTAGGTTCATAAAGAAGAAAGCAATGAAATTTTGTGATATGCAGTTTTTTTCCCCAAAAACACATTAAGCTGCTGAATACCATGTTTGGCCTCAGTTTTGAGCAAATCTGTGATACAGTTCAGCAGTATTTTTCCACTGTTAAATTAAAATTAAAAGACCTGTGTGACTTGACCTCTCTCTCCTGCTGCTTGATGTGGATCAGCTGAAGGTCTCTTAGATGGGTTCATGCAGCTTGATCCATGCTCCACTGAATTTGCTGGCAAAACTCCTGTTGGCATGTGTGGGTACAGGGACAGAGGTGTAACCATATGTTCCAGGAGGGATATTCTAAGTCCTTCATGAGCAAACACAAGCCCACAATGAAAGAAAAACTTGGAATGTCATACCCAATCTTTCTGCTTGTGGACCAGAGCCAGGATCCCAGTATCTGGTATCTGATCTGCCCCCCTCTGGAGGGAGGGCTGCAAGAACCTGGCCTGTGATACTTAAGTTACTGATTCTGTCATATCTCTGCTAGTAGACCTTTCTGCATTTGGCTTTGCTAAAGAAACTAATTTCAGTAACTTTTTTGGTAGACTGGGCAAATGATAAAGTAAACTAATTGATGTTAGGAGTGTAAGTAGGCATTTTAGACTCAATGCCATTGCTTTGGATGCTACTGAGAGCTTTGCCATCAAATTCAAAGGGAAAAAATTGATATTGTCTACTCAAAACCAGTTTTGATATAGAGCTCTGGAATTTAAACTGCTTCTCAAGAGCAGTACTAAACAGAAATTGGAGTCACTTCACAAGTGAGTTATAACTTTATTTTTATACCGTAAAGGTGTAGGAATATATTTCACTGGTTAATCAAGCCTTGAGACATAAAATAGGCTAATCTGGTGCTGCTAGTCTCACATCCCTGCCTGAGAGAAAAGGCTGCAGGATAGATGAGTGCTCGGGTACTTACATGTTCTGACACTGGGCATGGTGCTGTCTCTCTGAAGTTAATGAGAGGCTTTCTCTTGATTTCTGAGACTGCCAGATTGGGATGGGCATGTCTGTCTCTGATATTAAAATAAAATTTTGAGACAACTGAGTAAAAAGAAAAGAGATACCCTGATTCCCAGCTTAAAATAAATAAATGCAAAGTTGCCCTAAGGATCCAAAATTGCCTCTTAACACCCAACAAACAGTAGTTTATTTCTCAGCCTTATGGCAGACTCTCTGGAGCTCTGGGTAAAAGGGTGTTTAATGGAAAAGCACTGTAAGTTCCCAGAGTCCGTGGGGAGAACTGCTCGGGCACCTGATCAGGATTCCAAATGAATGTGAATTCATTTAACAATCCCTTTCACTGTTGTCTTTTGTGCAGACCGGTTTGGACTCGGACAGCCAGGCAGGATGCCTGCTTCCGTGAATGCCATGCGAGTCCTGAGCACCAGCACAGATCTGGAGGCTGCTGTGGCCGATGCACTGGTAAGAGGAAAAATACAAAATGCTTCCAACACCGGAAAGTGGCTTAAAGTTACCTGTACGTATGTTCTCCTCTTTCTAAATAGCTTTGTTCTGATGGTGCCGGTGGCTGATGCTGTAGAGTTAGCTTCTGCTGTTTTCACCTTGGGTATACTGGCAGCAGTATGTTTTTCCTGATTCATGTCAGTTCTCTGCAGCTGTTGTCAGACAGACTGCCGTGGCTTGGTGCTACAGCTGCAGGGTGGGTTGAATCAGCTGTTTGCCTTTCACTTGGCTGGCAGAGGATGTGCACAGCACTGTGACGGTGCTCGGCACTCACGGGGTTGGAGATTTCCATCAGTCCTATTACCTGCATGAAGATTTTGTCAGAAAAACAGTGTTCTGTGTTAGTGTTAATTTCTGATCAGGTTTCAGCAAGAAATGAGAACTTCACAAGTTTCTGCCCTGTGTTATTTGCACCTGGGTAGATACTCAGAGAGCTCATAACTTGGCATGCATGGAATCTGTGCTATCTCATGCACTTAAGTTGTAAGTTGAAGTGTATTTGTCTAGTTTGTTGCTAATACTTTCAAACATTCACTGCTTTTCCTAGTAAATTTTATGTCACTTTAAAAAATGTTATTGTCCTGTATAATCTTATTGTACTATGGTATCTCTTGGCTAGAACCCAGAAAGTGTCTTCTGCTCTTCAGAACACACATGTTAAGCCTTTGTATGTACCTCAAATATTTGGGGGAGAGAGGATGTGTAGAGGCAGGAGAAATTATTGTAGCGTGTTAGCTGGGTACCCATGGGTCTTCTCCAGCTCTAAACCTGAACGAGGGAAGGATTTCCTGATGTATCTTGAGACAGATCTCTCAGAATCTGTCTCAGGTGCATTTTAAGGAGGATGAACTATGTCACCAGTGTTTGTGGTAGATGACCTTTCTCCATTTCATAGTTCACTTTCCCCAAGGATGGCTAATATTTTCCTTTTTATGTCTGATTATCACCCAGCTCATGGCACCTATTAGAGTACTTCTGGAAAAATTGCCCCTTTTACAAAATTTACCTTTCAAAACAAAGAGAGTATTTGTGAACAAAGAAAGGAAGAGCAGTATATAATGGATGCCACTATTGCATTTAGTGGGCTGAATCACTAGTGAGCATTTTTATTACCAAATGTAACAGCTTGTGAGCCAATTTCTGCTCTCAGCACCTCAAATTTGCTACCAGAGCAGTTCAGGACATAATTACAGACAATGGTTTGCCTGTGTGAATGAAATCAGGCTTCATCCCTGCATGTGAGCAGCTGCTGAATGCAGGTTTCTTAAGGGAGGAGAGTGTCACAGTGTTTCAATTGACTGCTGAGCCCTAAGATTTCTTTGGGTGTGACTTAATCTTCAGCTAGATTTACACAGTGCTCTTTTAAATATTCTGTCTTTGAAGTTAAATAACACTAAACTGAAATGTTAAAATTTTGAAGGATTGAACACTTAAAAGGGAAATACTTAAGCCTAGCTGCAAGCTAGCTGGTGCTGCTGACTTGGTTGATCAATCTGACTTTGTATGGCTTCAGGAGATGCAACGCAGTCTTGTTGGTCCATTCTTTCCCATCACCCCAGTTTTCTCTTTTTCTTCATTGCCTTCTGACAACAGGCAATTTACAAAGCCTGTGCAGGCTCCTTTTGAGAGAGTGTTGTGATGCCAGCTTTTACCCAGTAGCTTTGTTTTCAGAGAATTGTCTTTTCCATGTAGTAAGAAAAAAGAACTTCTCCAAAGAGGGTTTCAGCCAAATTCTCAATTGAAACAAAACATGGTGGGTCATTCTGTGACCTCTACTCCCTCTGTACAATTCCAGTTGCATCCACTTTTTCTGTTTGAGCTGGACTTGGCCTAAACCCACGGTGTCTATACTGGGAATCAGTGCTCGGATCTGTCAGAAGAGCTCAAAGGGTGATGGAAACTTTGCTGTTAAGTAAGGCCTTTAAGCCAGTGGTGCCAACCAGGGGGTCTTAAAAGAAGCTAATCTTCAAAACAGTGTGGTGTAAGAACTGTGGGTTGAAAGAGAACTTGGCAAGTGAAGTTGATTAAATGTGCTGTACTGTAGATAGCGGCTTCCTCGTATCAGAATTTCTTTGCAACACTCTAAAATGAAACGTTGCTAGTAATATGTGGGGAAAGAAATCATTACCAAAATCTCTGGTACCTTTCATTGCAGATTTCTGAAAAGTAAACAAAGAGGTGCTGAATATAGATCTGTTCCTAAAAAAGTTTTCAACTGATATTCTCACTTCCAAGCTTCCTAAGGGAAATCATGGGCAGTATGACTAGTGCAGCAGTTAGGAGATAAAGTCAGGCATTATTATACCCACTTTTACTTTGCAAAAACTGTGGTTTTTTTTTAATTTGCTAAGACACATTTGCTATACGTTTTTGTTGCAAAAACAAACCCTACATAAGCTTCTGACATAATTCTCTATGCTTTTTCCCACCCTTCAATATTTTCCTGCCTACAGCTGTTAGGAGACTCCAGGAGCAAGGTACTAGTGCTTTCTTGACTTTTTATTTCTACTTTTCAACTCTCCCCACCCTGTTGCTAACGCCCATGATACTGCACGTGAGTTAATTTCTATGCTTCAATCCTCCAGTCCTAGTGGAAGCAAAACTCTGCTGGCTTCACAAGTCCAAGACCTGCAGGACTGGACACTGGAAGGAATTCTATAGAAACACTTCAGAATATAGATGATCTTTTTCTGATACATTATCTTGTCAACCCTGTTCTGTTAAGGTTTATTTAAGAGTTTGTTTTGCTGCCATAATTATGCTACTATTCTTTCTGTAAGGATCAAGGCTGTCAAAGATGTACCTAAGGGAATTAGGTCCTCTAATGCCATGCTATGGAAATGACTCCCTTAGCAGCCTCTGGAAAGAATCCTAGCCCAAACTAAAAGTGAAATTGCCATCTCCTATACTCAGTGCATTTCTAGAGTCACTTCAGTATCAATATTAAAGTGACTGGGCATGCCAGCACTGATTCTTTCAGCTATTTCTTCCTTATCTTTGTTTTTTTTTTTTTAAAGTAGAGGTTGTATCATCATAGCATCTGTAACAATGGAACTGACCATTATTGCCAATAGAACATTTCTTGTATTTAATTTAATTTAATTTAATTTAATTAGCAGTAACTTAATTCTCCTGGGCATGAATATCTTGCTTTCATGCTGGGCAAGGCAGGCCCTCTTCCCCTTAGTCACTCAGTCTCATTGAAATCAGTGAGGTCTGTCTTGCTCTACTGTGAGAGGTAAGCAGGCAGTGCATGGTGACATCTTTAAAACACTTCAGTCACTGTAACAGTAGCACTAATCTTCCTTTTAGTGATTGCAAATAGAATGTTTTTCTGTTGGCATCTATGTATGTAACTATATATAACTTGGTAAGTCCGAGTTTCCCCTTTTCCAGAAAAAGCCAGTGAGAAGAAGATACGAGCCCTATGGGATGTACTCGGATGACGATGCCAACAGTGATGCATCCAGCGCTTGCTCGGAGCGCTCCTATGGCTCCAGGAACGGGGGCATTCCACACTACCTGCGGCAGACTGAAGATGTGGCTGAGGTTCTGAACCACTGCGCCAGCTCCAACTGGTCTGAAAGGAAAGAAGGGCTCATAGGTCTTCAGAATTTACTGAAAAGCCAACGGACACTGAGGTGACTTCATAGTTTTCTGGTGTCAGTAATTCATGAGGGGTGGCTACAGCCAGAAGCCAGTATTATTTAACTGCCTTATGGAGACAGGTAGTGTCTTCATGGCTGTGAAGGCTTTGTCTCCACAATGTGGGATTGCAGTTAACTTTTGGAAAGGTTTCTGCTGTGTCATCAGGGTAATTTGTGGCAGTAATGTAGAAAGGGCTCAGGTAAGCATGCTGTCTTCTCTTAGCCTTCATCCATCTCATGAAGACCTCCAATGGTAGGTGCTTGTTGCAGCACAGTGAGATTTCCCACAGTGGTGCTATTGTAAACATGCTCAAGGGGTGGTGCCATTTTTACATTAGTCTGTTTGAACCTTCAATATTTTTTCCCATGGCAATTTAGTTGATGAAGCAAACATTGTACTTACTCTAAAATGACTCGGGGTGTGGGTTTCAAAGCTGAGATCAGACGATGCTGGCATTGGCTGTACTTTGATTCTTTATGAAGGCTGTGTTAGGTGCAATTATATATCTTGTTTAGAACTCTTGAAAAATTTTATATCAGAAACCTGTGTCCTATAAATGGTGTAGTGTATAATGTAGAGGGAAGTTTCTTAGGGCAGTGAAACTTTGCATGTGGTAGGAGAGGAAGACCTTTTTCCCTTATTGAGAACCGTAAAACCCCTTCAAACACCTTTGGCACATCACACATTAAAAGAGGTCTTAGAATTACCCAGTAGATCCCAGAATTATCCAATAGTCATGTGGAAATTCCCTGTGGCCACAGGTCATATTAACTAGACAACTGGCTCAGACATTTCACCCTTAGTTTATGGAGAAAATGTTTGAAACAAGCTGTTTATCTCTTGGCTCCTTTGAAGATAACATTCACAAATAGCTGTGACAATTTTATTTTCCTGTTATGAATAGTATGTATTTAAATTATAGCCAAGTTTGTAACTGTTTGTTGTATGGTTTAGAGCCTCCCTGCTTGGGTTTGTGCAATTGTTTCCATTTTAAAAGGGCTTCACACTGGCTGAAAATATTTGATGGTTCATGCTAACAGTCTGAATGAAAATGTACTGAGAGCAGGCCTGAAACAGTTGCTTTCTAGCCATCATAAAAATATTCTAGCACTTCACATGGTGTGATACAGGCCTTAAATGCGAAGTGCTCCACGTTTTTAAAATGGGTAGTTGGAGTCTCTAGATCAGAGATGCTTTTTGATGTAGTCTATTTCTGAGTCTCTTAAAAGACACTTCCACCATGTGTGCTGTCTTTTTTCTTTCTCTTTAACGAACTGTCTGGAAAAACTGTGGCACCTCATTACTTGTATGAAAAACTTAGGTGAGATTTTGATTTTGCCACAAAAGTGTGTGAGGATTATAAACAAGGTTTGGAGTGCTGCTGGGGATAGTTGCAAGGGAGGAAGTGCTGAGAAGTTTTGGTGATGGGCTGTTTATCCAGGTCAGTAGCTCATAGCAAAAATGCTGGTGGAATTAAACTCTTGATTTCAACCCTGCTGGTTGTAGTGCTTGAACTCTGCTGTCACCAGTCCCTCAAACTAGCAAGTTGTCTTAGCTTTAATCCTGAATAATTCTTAAACCTGTCCCAGAAACTACACCTCTGCACAGTTATTTTTTTAATTTGATACTGGGTTTAGTTCTCTATATTTCATTTTGGTTTTCTTTTGATCTGCTTCCTCCTTGGTTCAGAGTTGATTTGGTGCCTGTTCTGATGATTAGATTTTATCATCCTGTTTGTTCCCACGGCATCTTAAGAACATCATCAAGGTCATTAGTCCAAGGGGCAAGTCTTGTCTTCTAATTAAACCTGATACCTTCTGTTGTGGTATAACACATTAATAAAAGGCAGTGATGTGGCTAGGTTTTCTTTAGTATTCCAAACTGAAAGATGGCTGATCCTGTATTAGCTGGGATTTGCATATCCAGAGATGTGCATGCAAAGTGGAGTGGCACTTACCCATCCTCTTTGTTTCCTACAGCTTCATGTGGCCCTACTTTTTTAAGGGCTCTCCCCATAAGGTCTTCTAAATAAAACAAGGCAAATGAGTCCCTTAAGGAAATGTTCTTCTACTGCCTGTTGCAGTTTAGTACTTGCATTGTTACCTTAGGTCTGAGAGCTTTTAGAAACAGACATACTTATACTTGCTGACTTTATATAACCTTTGTCCAGAAAGAAAATTCATTAGCGCAATAAATAGGGTTTCATTCAGAGAGCTGCAATCTACATGATATCAGGAGAGTATTGTAGTCATTTTGAGCCTGTGCAGCCTCTTCCTGAATTAAGCTGGCAGTTTTCTGTGATGTTTTTACAAAGACTTTTCCCTCCCTACCAGACTCTTAAACCCATTGGTTTTGTGCCCTTTTAAAATTTAATCAGCCTTTCATGCATAGATTTATTGGGAAAAAAAAAAAGTCCTGTGTTACTTAGAAGCAATAAAACATAAAATATCTGTAGACTACTGCCATATTCTGGCCTGTTTGAAGATTATCTTTAGAAAGAGAGAAGTTGATGGATTGTAGAATTAGTGCTGGTCTGGAAATACATTACCTATAGTCAAAATCTTCAGTAACTCTTCTTTGAGCAGTCAGTACTCATTTCACTAGTTGCTCTGGTTTCATTGTAATTGTGAAAAATGCCTAGTTGCATCTGTAGTATGCAGGAAATGTAACTTGACTGCCTTGCTCTGTTTTTGTTTGCACCATAAACAAGAAGAGCTTTTGTATTTTTTGCCAGTTTGCCTTGTAGGAAAGCTAAGACTTTTATTTTCAATACATTGCAGATAAGAGCTTTGGCACCAAATGGTTCTGCATTTGACTCTAACTCAGTATCTCATGCATCATTCTTTTTTCCCCACTGCCATAAAAAGAGCACTACTGAGCACCTAATAATCTTTTGCTAATAGGAACTTAGATTGTTCCCTGATGTAATTATCTTCTGATTTAAGAGATTGCCATTTGTTAATCTGTCTTCCATTTCTATATATTTGTCTCCTCAATGTGCCTTCTGTCAGACTTTGGAGTCAGTTCTGATCTGTTAATAGTCTGTGATTGTAGACTGATACTACTGAAGCAACTGGGAATTTAAACCAAAATATTTAATTAGTATATAACCAGAAACTTCTGATTTTACTTGAAAATTTGAAATCCTTGACACAAAGGAGACTTGAAAAATCTATTCTTAAACTGAAAAAGATGCATAATTCAGTGATTCAGCGACCTTGACCCAGGCAGAAACTTAGTGCCTCCCAAACATGCACATTTTCAAGTTGTCTTCTGTGGTACAGAATATAGAAGAAAATAAAAGCAGCAGGAAATACAAGTGTCTGGCTTAAGATTTAAAAAAATAAATGTTTATTAGAGTCTTAATGTAAAACTGGTGATCCCAGCAGTTAAACTGGAGTGCCAGTAAAGGCTTTGCCTAGATATACAAAGTGTTCAGAAGTGTGACTGAAGTAACATTTAAATAAAGAAGGTTAGCTCTTTCAGTTGTTAATATTTATTAGCTGCTTTTTTTTCTTGCTGCAGCGAAAACTTTGGCATTAATGTTGTGTTTTATTTATGTATTTTAGCCGAGTCGAGTTAAAAAGGCTGTGTGAAATATTTACTCGCATGTTTGCTGACCCTCACAGCAAGGTAAGATCACAAAAGCCTTGGCTCACTCTCCTACATTACCATGTGTACACATTTGACCCTGTTCCAAGATGAGTGGTTTGTATTTCTACCCCTGCCATCTGCCAGGGAAAACTGGCATTTATAAATCTCCTTGGCTTTCATTTGTTTTACAAGGAGGGGATGTGTTTCGGTCTCTCTTATGTTGGTAGGAACTGGTTACTCCATGCTTCCTGAGGAGCAGCCTAATGCCTTTCAGAGGTCACCTCCTGGAGTGAAAAGTTCAGTTTGATTTGCACTTCTCTGGGGTGTATTTTTGGTGATACACAGGGAAGAGTGGTCCATGATGGGTCATGAGCGTCCCAGCCACTGGGGTTTGTCTGTTGTATACACCTGGGACCAGATGTCTCGCCAAGATACTATTCTGAATCTCATAATTATGATCTTAAATATAGCTACTTTGCCTTCTTTATAACACTGACCTTTGAAGTTAAAGGCTGTGGCATGAATTTACAGACATTTCTTAAGGAGAAGTGGGCCACAGAATGGGGAGGTAGAGCTCTTAGGCATGTTCAGAACCAGTGGCTTTCTATTAACAGCTAAGGGGCAGCAGGGAGAAAGGAATAGAGAAATTCATGCCCTTTTCTGAGTTTTGCTAGTTGAGGAAAACCAGTTTAAAAGATCTGCAGTTGGGTTAAATGCAGGTTGAGAAAGAATAAGTTGTATAAATCTTTGTACTTCAAGACCTCTTGGTAAAACAGTTTTAATAAATGATTGTCAGGTGGAAATTCCATGGGCAGGCAGAGTAGCCTGTCACAGGTCTTGCTCAAAATGTGCATTTTTGACCTTAATTATACTGTAGACCAGCTGTCCCGTAGGTCTCACCGAACGTGTAGTACCTACCTGTAAGTTCTTAATATTTTGGTTCCCCAAGGTATGTGTAGTGGAAAGGATGGAGGTGTAATTATTTGCTTGCAAAATACCTCCAATTTTTGAGTAAGGTGGGAGTTTATTGCACACTGGGCTCAAATATGTCCTTTGTGGCAGCAGTGATCTGTCATCTGCACTGCTTTTATAGAATTACTGATACAAACTCATTAGCTGTGGTGTTAAACACGTGTAGCTTTGTTCATATAAATGTATATAAACATATGTTACTTTCTTGACTGAGGAGACTGAATCTGATCCAAGGTATACAATGTTTTAAGTAACTCTGCTGAGAAGAGATTGTGTTTTAAGAAAATGTAAACTTTCAATGAATGCGTCTCTTATCTGTTGAGAAACTGCATCCTTGATCACTCTGTGTGCTAACGAGTGGTTTGTTTTGTTGCATGGCCTGCTTTGCCGTGGAATTCACAACAGAGAGTAAGTGTTTCCTACCCCCTTCCTTCATTCGTTACATGTGGTATTTTAATACAACACATTTTAGATGTCTTGTGTGATCTTTTTTTCCAGAGCAATGTAGTCACTAAAATCATTCATTCATGAAACTTTTATAACAAAATCATCAGACTGTAAACCCCCCTCCCCTTTGAATATTTTTATTTTAAGAACTGTATTTTTTTCTCTGACACTTGTTTTGTTTATAGGTCTTCAGCATGTTTCTGGAAACCCTGGTTGATTTCATCATCATTCATAAAGATGACTTGCAGGATTGGCTTTTTGTTCTCCTGACCCAGTTGCTGAAGAAAATGGGAGCAGATTTGTTGGGGTCTGTGCAGGCAAAAGTTCAAAAAGCTCTGGATGTCACCAGGTAGAGTACTCAGATGGCAAGTGTTGTGGAGATTTTTTCAGGATTACAGGAGGGCATAAACATTTTAGAAATCCAGCAGTGCTGTGTATTTTGAGGGTTCAACCTTGATGAATATAAGAATAAAGGAGAACAAAGTTATGTCACAGTATTTCAAGTATTGAATTAAAATGGCCTGTCTCTCTTCTAAATAAGTAACTTCAAAAAATAAATGTAAAAATATATAACTGATTAATGTTAGGGTTTTGTGGGGTGTTTGCTCAGAAATCAGGTTTTTTTGATAGACAGGTACCAAAAAAATTGCAGTATTCAGAATATGAAAGGTGCTTTACCACAAAGTTCAGCACCGCTTCCATGTTCAAACACAAATAACAGGATAAGATCTTGAATGCTACTGCAGTGCTCACACCAGTTCTGCACTCCATGTCCTTTTCAAAGGATATCCTGCACAGGACACTATTACAATAATGTTCAGCTCGTTCTAGAAATAGGTTAATTAAAAAAGAGAAGAAAAAGTAGTAATAATCTAGGAGAAAATAGAATAAAGTAGGAAAAAAGAGGAGAGAGTTCAAAACCAGGTATGAGCCCTAAGGACAAGATAAACCAAGCTGCTTCTAGAGATAAGGAAACAAAGCAGAGTCTGAAATGTAAAGGAATGGACTGGTGTGCCAAAAGCTGAAGAAGTATACAGAGAGTAAAGTAACAGTGTGTAAAGATACTGATTTAGCAGTTTTCTCCAGTATTGTGTCAGTAATTAGCTAATCCTTAAGTTTAGAGTTCCTCTTATTGATAGTAAAGTTACCAAGGGGAAAAAAGCATGTTGAAATCTGTTTTGTAAGCTTTAAGGTATTGAGTTAATTTAGCTTATGTTGCATTATGTTTTTGCCTTTGTTTTCTTTGGACAGGGATTCTTTTCCATTTGATCAGCAATTTAACATTTTGATGAGGTTTATTGTAGATCAGACCCAGACACCAAACCTGAAGGTCAGTATCAAAAGCCATTTCACTGAAGCATCAACATGCTTGTCTTAGCTTGTCATGTCAGGCATACCATAAGGCACAGAACTCATGAGAAGGTAATTATTTGCAATATGTGCATGATATAGAAATTATATTGGCAACTTTGAGACATGCATGTCACAGGAATACTTCTCCCCCACCATGTGACAAATTCTTGCCAATCTGTAGTGGTATCTGTTGCTATGGGAAAAATGCATCTTTGCCAGCTCCTGAGCTTCACAAATCCCTTTTCATTTCTCAGGTGAAAGTTGCTATCCTGAAGTATATTGAGTCCTTGGCAAGACAGATGGATCCAACAGACTTTGTGAACTCCAGTGAGACAAGACTTGCTGTATCTAGAATTATAACTTGGACAACAGAACCAAAGAGCTCAGATGTGAGAAAGGTAAGCCAGGACAATGAAGTATTTGCAGTAATTATCGCTGTTCAGAAAGGAGAAAAGAAGCAACAAATCTGTCATAAAGGTAATGAGAAGTTCAGTGATTAGACTCTAACTTAAAAAAGCCCTGATTTTGCATACCTCACTGTCCAAACAAAACTGTCAATTCAGTCCACACACAGTTCTGAAGCATGTTTTCATAATTTTTTTCCTTTCATAATTTTTGTGTGCCTTTTAACTATTATTACCATACAAAAAGAGATCATAGTTTGAAAATGTGCTTTTTCTTGAGCATTCTGGAAATATCTCTAGGTTTGTTTGTTGTTTAGGTGAAGGGCTTGTGCTTTGTAGACTGAAAGCTAGCAAAATTCAGTGTTACAATGTTGTTAAAAGAAAGTAAACAAATCAGTAAGCTGCCAGGGGCTCTCAACCCTTCTCTTTTAAGTGCTGTGTGTTTATCTCTGCCTGGAAAAACTGACACAATTAGGTCAGGCCTGGGTAATAGTTACCTTGTTCTTTATCTTGCTCTAGATGCAAGTGTCAGGCAAGCTAAAATAGGACAGGTAGTGATACTCATCTCTGCCAAGAGACAAGCAAGGCTTAGTTTTATGTAGCTGGCATCTGTAACACAATTGAAAGTTACCTTCTATTTCCAGTAGGAGTTAAAGGCTTTGAGATGTACTTGGATTTAAAAAAAAACCCAACCAAATTTTAATAATTCCAGAATGTAAAAATTCTATGAGAACTTAACACTATATGCACATAAAATGTTGACTTAATACTAGAATAACATACCATTTTATAACTTCAGAAATACTAAAATTACTTTTATTTGATTCTGATAAAAAGATTGCTGGGTATCAAATATGCTGCCACACACGTGTGCAGCATTACCCAGCAGCTTGAAGGAAGGCTTCAAAGAAGCTCTTTGGGTGTGTGCTGTTTGCTTGCTCGCACACAGGTGATTGGTTCTGGGGCAAAAAGAAACATCCTGTTTTCTGAAGACTTTCTACAGGGATTATTCACAGCACTGTAACTGAAACTTGCTTCTGTGTGATAGTCTGCCTCAGGAATAAAGGGGTACTTTAAATTCTGGACTTGGATCTGGAATATGGATTTGCATTTTAATGTTTCTGTGTCCAAAGTCAGAAAGAATTGATCAGGCAAAGCAGCTGCTTCTGTGTTACAGTTCAGGTGGATCTCAAGCAGTTTACTCTGCTGCTGGGCTGTGAGGGGAAGTTCTGATTATTTTAAGTAGAAATATGCATTGAAAAGCAAAATCTCTGCATATTGCTCAGCAGGAGAAACATTCCACCATTAGAGGTCATCATTGCTGCGTGCAAAGGGAGCAGAGCAAAGTATGCTGCAGCTGAAAAATTGGACGCTTGCTGTTCCCTGTGGGCTGTGGGGAGCAGGTGCTCACTGTGGTGTCCATCCTTCTGTCTGTTCCAATGGCTTGCACAGCTCTGGCAAAAACTTCCAGCAAGCTCTGCCTGGGGCCTCTCACTTGGGCAAGTGCCTTGGGGCTGACAAGAGATTACTGAATCAAAATGTCTTTTTATTAAACCTGCATGTGACTTGGATTTGCCTTCACTGCCTGTAGTTTTCAAATAAATTATTACACAGTTCAGCTAAGTTAGGCTACTAAAAACGAATGCACAGGTGATCTTTATTTCATCATACCGTTGCTGTACTCTGATTTTATTAAGAACATAGTACAAACCAGAGGCTTTAGAAGAAACAGTGAAGCAAAGGATTTATAAGCAATCATTGGCTATTATCTCTGTCAGGACTGTAGTTAACAGACTAATAAATTCATTATGCAATAGTGAATTGGATTATCAAGAGCCAATCCAGGCAGGTGAAATGTTCTGAAGAACACAATTGAGTATTGCCGTGCTTTTTTTGAGAATATAACTTGGGAAAAAAAAAAAGCAGTACCTTTTGAATATCAAGATGATTCATTTAAGCATCAGAAGATTCCACCCTTGTGGAAGGTACTATGGTGGCCTTCAGGATCTGAGGTTTTTTAAATGCAAAGCAGACCATGCCTTGTAAACACTGTGACAACCTGAAAATGGAGATGGCAGTGGAGATTACTGGGAAGGAGAAGAATTCAGTTTTGTCTTCAGGTGATTGAATACCACAAGAGGCCTGTAAAAAGTGTAAAAATAGGTAGGTTTTCAGTAGAATCTGGGCTTAAGACTACCACTGTAATCAACTCGCTCCTGCAAGCTGTCAAGAGTGCACATCATTCTTGGTACTGAAGGCTCCTGGGTGGTGTAGTCCAATCCACAGGTATGACTGTGGCTGACTTGGTGGAACAGTGATGCTGCTGATCAGCTACTCGTGGAGGCGGGGACTCTTTCCCCCAAGAGATGTAGTCCCACAGCCAATATCCTCCTCACCCAAGTCTGAGTTACTGAATTCTACCGTAATGCAGGTAGCATCTGTGTGTGGTGGCCATGCTGTTCTGTCTGGGGTTTGAGCAGAGGCAGATAAAACAAAGTTCCTCACACTGGTGATCTCTCTCACCAGTGGGGAAGGCATGTGGCTGTTGTGTGCACGTGGTAATTAGTCGTGCAGATCTGATCCTGTGATAGCAATCAAGGTGTCTGTTCAAGAAATTGATTATATTTTCAGTCTATACTGAGGTTATCCTTTTGTTAGTGATCATCTGTCCATTACTGCTATTTACTGTGTGATGGTTGTAGAGGTCCCAGCCACATAGTGTTAAGGCACTGTGGAAAAATAGAACAAAAAATGTCATTTAGCCCAAAAACCTTTTCAAACCGAATGCTACAGCTTTATTAATTACTTTATGTATTCTTGTGACAACACTTAAGTACACTTAATGGGCACACTTAACCAATCTGACATGACTTGGAACTACAGCTCAAGTTTTGTAGCCAGTGAAATCAGAAAAAGTCAAAGGAAATGCTGTTTTGCATAGAACAATTTATGGTCCTGTATGGAATGACGCCTGTAGTTAAACATAAGCTCTGTTATCACAAGGAAAATGTGATGTACTATGAGAAACATGCAGTTGATACTAAAGAGTGTGTCATTGACAAAATGTCGTGATTCCCTCTCAGGGCAGAAACCATTTAAACTGCTGATAGTAGCCATGAACTGTGTACAGTTAAACTTATTGTCAAGCTTTAGGTTTAAAATAAGGTGATCTGCAGTGTGTTATGGGTAAATATTTGTCTTGTTTTAAAGATTGTTAGTACTTGTGGGTGTTTACCCTGCATTCGGCTTAAGGTTTACTTCCTGCAAGCAGTGCTGGAAGAAAGGGGAGGGCATTTGCCCTCCATGCTGAACAAAAGCCACAGGGTAGGAGCAGGTCCTGCAGTGCTGCCTGGAGACCTGGATGGGATGTGTTTCCAGTGTGAGGAGAGCGCCTGTTGGTGATGCTTGCACATGCAGCCAGCTCATGGCTTTTTCCCCAAGCAGAGCTTATCAGTGGGCAGGGCACAGATCAGGCTTTCAGATAACTGAGCTGTGATTTCGACTGCAGTAGTATCTAGCCTTGTATGAGGTACTTGACTTTCCTCTGCACTGATTTATTCCCCTCTGTAGCAGGGTGTTAATTCTGACTTTCCTCTGGAAATTGTTTGATTTGATGAAATAATTATACAAAAGCCAGTTAATTGCCACAGAGAAAAGTAACACAATAGCAATGCTAATACTGTGATGACTGGTCTGTGAGGACATTATAAGTCAGTAACTTCACCATTTTATTAGTAATACTGCCAGCAAAGTTGTTGTGTAATCCTTACGTAGGTAAAATGCTTATTGAATTTGGATGACAGGCATGGGCTCTGTGTGGGAAAATACTTTGATCTTGGAAAAGAGCCATCAGTTTGAGAATGGAAATTAGAATAAGGCTTCTCATTTGACTCTGGCCAAAGCCTACAGAAGCCTCCTGTCCAAGGCTTGTCTGAATGGAAACTTTTATTTAACATAAGTGCCCAGAATTTGTGGGTATGGAATCAGCTGTGAGGGCACACAGGATCTTAATGTTTAGGAGGACCTTGTACTGAGGCTGAAGGGGAATGAGGCCGCCTGAGGTGAAGGCCAGTGACAATTCTTACCATCTTGTCAATCAGCCTAGGTCTGGTCTTAATGATAAATAACAAGATCTGTATTGCCTGATTGGTATTTGGAGTACTAATCTTGGAGCAGAAGAAATTTTTTCATTTTTTTTCAAATATCCTGACTGGCTTCTCTATTGATGAGACATTCCTGCAGTGGTTTTATTTTACAAGCCTGAAGGCATTTTTACATGTTATGGGCAGCCTTATGTCACATGTACATCATGTTCTACCTTCCACTTATGTAACTGGGAAAACTTTTTCTTTCAACTGCCCCACTTGTCACTGCAAGCTGCCCTTGAATACAGACAGTTGGATGAGTTTTGGTAAGAAACTAGAACCACTGCAATGAATCAAAAAGCCCAGGAGGGTGCTTGTGTTGGTCTAATTTTCATGAAGATGAAGCCCCCCTGGGAGTATCTTGGGGAAGGCTCTCCTTGGATTGGTACCACTGGTTTTCAGGTGATGTGTAGGGATAGCCAAAGAAAATTACTTTGGGATCATTTTTTTTTTCACGAAAACTGATTGAGAAACAGTTTCTGAATTACGCAGAAGGTGAAGATTTCAGAGAGAAAGCTGCAGGCCAGCAGACTCTTCATAAGCTGAAGCAGGCAATGAAAACGTAATTAATTCTTTAACTAGTAATCCTCAAGGTAATTTCTTGAGAAATATTGATATTGTCACTTTGGTAAGGAAATCCTGTCTATCAGTAAAGCCTAGATAGAGCAACTTTGGATAAAATATTGCTGTGATATCTGTAGGAGGAGGACTAGTGAGAGGAAAGCAAACGCTTTTAAGGAAAGGAAATTAAGCTCCTTTGCATGGTGATGCCATGTAACCTCTAAAATCTCTTCAAAGTTTTAATTTTCCATCTAGCATCAGGCTGATTTCTGCAACTCTAGGACAGATGTGTCACTGTAAGAGCACTCCCAAAGCCTCTTAGTGAGCTGAAATGGCATTTTGCTGATCTTTGCTGGTGTTGAGCAATAAACGCTGTTGGTCATGGCCTCTTGCAGTAGCAGTGGCAAAGAGGACATTTGCAGAAATGCTTTTGAATGGCAAATTGTTTTAGCCAAAAAATATTCCTAAAGAAGTCAAACTCAGTCTAAATGCCCAGAGGAACTTCTGTCTGGCACTTAAAACATAGTGTTAGGAAAAATAGTGTAATACATCAAAAATGGCACCTGGTGGACTGTAGTGCTTACTTGATTTAAAGCTATTACAACAAAAAGGATCTCTGTGTCCTAGCTGTGTTTCCAAAATAGTATCCCTCATTTTCTGTTTGTTTTGAATTTGATGCTACAGAGCTATGAGAGCCCAAATGTTTTTAGTGTACTCAGTGTAAGGAAAATGGTTTTCACCCAATGTTAGTGGCCAGAAAATCATGGTGTGCTTGCTGGAAGCATGGTGCTGGGGTAGATTTCCTTAAAATAAGTCCCTCCACTTTATACAGCCCTCTAGTATGCTTTGAGCTGAAAGCAGTTTGAATATAAGCACATACTCTGTTTGCTAGAGGAGCCAGTGTGTGGTAATATGAGAGAAGAAATAGCTTCACAGGGTGTGTGTACTCACACGTATATTATGTGTCTGTGCGCAATATGTTTGTGTGTACGTGCCATTGTATAAACACACACACACACCCCCCCCTACACAGGTATAGGTGATGTATCTGCTTTGAAAATCAGGTCTAGAGGTGATGTTTACGTGATGCATTGCAGAGCTGTTTGGAGTGTGACAGATAATCCTGCCATACTTCCTCTAGCATTTTGAAACTCCATGCAGATTAAAGTGCGTGTTTTCATTACAAACCATATGACTTCAGTAGCTCTTCTTTCTTAGTTTATATGTGGGAACTTTTGCCTGAGAATTCAGACTTCTGTCATGCCAGGTGTACAAGAAAAATTTCTCAGTTGTTAATGAAGTGTAACCTTTGTTTCTAGTCCTGAAACCTGCTTTTGCAACAACTGTCACTTCATAATGAGCAAAGTTACTCATGGCAGCCTTCATCAGCTTGATTTCTGGGGTAATGTCTGGTTTTCAAGAAATAATGTACATTTTGCCATGGTCTTTTCTGTGCCTAGGTCATCAATCAGCAGCGCACATGAATCGTAATCTGCTATAGAAAAGTAATCCAAACATGTGGTGATTTGGTGCTGCATCTTTTTTGCTGTCACTTTTCTGAGATGCCTTTTGACACTTGTAATGCAACCATCTCTGACTTGTAAAAGGCTTTCATGATGTATTAAGTGTGTACTGTGTAAAACACAATAGCAACATGGATTTAATCTGTTTCTGTATTTAAATCTGTTAAACAAATTCTTTCTTTTCAGGATGTGGATGTGAACAGCATATTCTAATACAAGTGTTTTGGGAAAACTGTGTGTTTAAAAACTTGTACTCAAGCTAACGTGCTTGGATTATGTATAAACTGCTAAAGCCATTGTGCTTCATATTGCCATCTGTGTCTGTATTGTGGATGTCCTTGCTCATCTGATTCTAGGCCTGAAAAGGGAACAAGCAGGAGGTTTGGTTCACTAGATAGTTTGTTAGTTCAGTGGCAGCTCATACTTAATTGTCTGCTGGAAAGTACACTGAAGTAACACTTGTTTAGAGCTTGCAAACTCTCAGTAGATGTGAATAACTCACTTAACATCAGCTACTCACTGGAGAATTGAAGCCGTGTGCCAGTGTGTGCTAATGCAAGCTGCCTAATGTGCAAGTGCTGCCTCTTGATCTCAGTGGATCTCTATTTGATCTGCAGTTTAGTATCATTCAAAGTGACATGGGAGAGAGCTTCTCTGCCCCATTGTGTCCTAAGTTATTAAAAACCACATTTGCCTTAGACTGGATGGTGAAGTGTGCGATGCATTCAGAATATGATTGTGTTTGTCGAAAGTGAGTAGATGTTACTGAGGTTCTTCCCCAGACTGATCACGTGATAAAAGGCATTTATAGGCCGTGTTGGTCCATCAGACTGATGTCCAGACTGGGGGCAGGAGTTTGCAAGTTCAACTGTAGCTTACTCTGAACTTAGAGATATCTGTGAGGGCAGGTGCCGGGAGATGCACCTATTCCCCCATTCCTGGCTGGCCAGATGCAAGTGCCACCTCAGTTCAGCAAGGCCTAGGCTCTGCACCTCAGCAGATGTTTTCAAGTGATTGTGGAGGCCACCAGGAGGTTGCCACAGCAATGCCTTGTAGAAGAACTAAGGGATGATCTGTAAGCCTGAGAGCTGTGGCTGAATTTAATATTTAATTTTTAATTTTAATTTAATTTCCGCTGCCCTCTGCTGAAAGAAGTGCTCTTCTGATGACATCAAATAATGCTTTTTGTTACTTGAAATGAAGCAAGAAATTGATCAGAATTCTTCTGCAAAAAGATAGCATGTGTACTGTTTAGGTGATTGAGTTGAAATCTGTTTTCTTTGAATAATATCAACTTTCCTGTTTGTCAAACCCAGACGATGCATAGTTGGGTGGGTGAGGATTTGCCAGCTAGGACAACTACAGCCTCCTCAGGGCCTGGTGAAGGAAACTTGGAAGAGAAATGTAAACAGGTAGACTGAAAGCCTTGTGCACTAATCACACTAATAGTGTTTGCAGTCTCAACTCAACTGTCTAGCTGTGCAAAGAGACCTGGACTGGGAGCCTGAAAAAAGTGTGTCTGTCTGAAGTGATTTTTGGCTTTGATGTGTTTTTCTGTTAACTGTCTTGTTGTAGTTCCTCATAAAGGATCAGGGTACAAAGTCCCCTCCGTTTATGGGGCTGCCTGTGTTGGGAGCCCATCACCAATAAATGTTTGAGTAAATTGGGAGCTGCCTTCATGTAGGCAGGCAACTAGCTGCTTATTCTGCTTGGTCCACTGGACCAGCAGTAGCAGCAGCAATCATAAGGCACTTTATTAACCTTAGGTCACTGACCACATTTCCTTTCTAAAATCAATGTATTTTTCCACTTAGCCTTGATCTTTTTGCTTAATAAGCCCAAACAATTTCAAAGAGACTTTCTTGTAATTCAGCCAAGTTGAAAAGGTTACAGCTTTTGATAAATCTGACTATCATCCACCATCTAGGTAAAAACAAAAAACAGATATTGCTAAAGCATTTGTGTCCCTTTAGCAGCTGACGCTGTTGGACAGCAGGAATTGCAGTGACCTAAGTGTGCAGCTTTGGGAGCTGCCACTGGCTGGTGGAACCTGATCCCTCACTGCATTGTGATAAGGAAAATAATGAAGTTACATAAGCAATCCTTTGTAAATGATTCAAGAATCTGACACTGAGCCAGACCCCCTCTCTAGCATAGTCGGGCTCTGAAGTGACTGGAGTTTCCCCAGCTCAAGCCAGCAGAGAATGGCTTCATTAAGATTAGATAATCTGTAGGGTCTACGTTATATGTCACTGAAGGAGATGGATTAGTGTTCTGTACTAATGGTACAGGGACACAAAGGCAAGGGAAAATTCAGATATTACTTTCTTCAAACTATATATCATCAAGCATGAGTGTTGCATGGAGAATGTTTGTGCATTGTGTACAGAAACAAGGTTTTTTTATTGCTTGTTAAATTTATTTACTCTGACAGTAATCTAGTGAAACAAGATTTTCAGAAGATGTCGAGAAATTCGGAGATTATGAAAATGTCTCTGATTTGTCACAAGCTGAAAATCCACAGATTCAAAATTCTTTTTAACATTATCTGTAGAAGTTATCCTTTGATTAGGTAAAAGTATGCTAGGTAAGTGAAACTTAGAGGGTTATCAAGTGTGTCCAGATCTAACTATTAAGACAGATGTGGAAATGCTGCTCCTGATGCTCTTCATTACTGAAATAAAATTATTGGTACTAGAAATGGGAAGTATTGCAGGAGTGAGACTTGGAGCATGTTACAAATGTGATTTCAAGCTAGCATGGATCTTCCAGCTTTTGAAGCCAGTAAAGTAACAGTGTTCATCTTATGGTAGTAGGGACCAAGACCTTTGTGTGTTAAATATTGGGTAGGAAATTATGGGTGCACTTCCAAATAATGGCTTTTGCCTGAAATAAACTTGGAAGTGAAGTTGGATGACTGAGGACGATTTAGAAAGAGCACAGACAGGGTTTTACCCATGTAACTCCAGTGTTGCCTTTGAGACTTTTACTGGAGCACCATTCTCAGGATGTAGTAGTCCTTGGCTTTATTTCAAAAGGCATAAACTATAGGTCTGTTTTCTTTGAGGCCACAAAAGATTGTGAGCACTGGGAGCTACTGTTCAGCACTTCATTCAAAGCCCAATGACTACTTACAGGCGATAGGGAAGCTGCTGAAGAGCACTGGGTACTGGCAGCCACTCCTAAAGACAAGCTGTATTTTGTGCAAAGAGGGAGGGCAGACGTAGTTCTGTTTTTATTAAAGTCAAAGTGCAAAAGTGGAACAAAACTGTAGTGACCTCTGAGACCTGAAACTTCTCTCAGCTACTCCTGTAGGACAATGTCTGTGGTATTAGTGTTTGTGGTGGAGCTTTGATGAAGGTTTTGCTCAGATTTGTGAGATGCATCTGGAACATCTCTGTCATACAAGAAAGGTCCTTCCAGAATGTCCCATCATAGTGTGTGTGTGTGCTCTTGCACCTGGTTGCCCTACTTACTTAGGAGGTCTCCAAGGATGGACTTTATTTCTAAGCCATCAGTGGGAGATTCGTGGGACAAAGGTATCGGAAATCCTTTCACACCTTGGGCAGCTCCTAACTTACCAGTTGATAACTCCAGATATTCTAATCTCTAAGCAATCTCTCAGTCTGGGAACCTTGTTGATCAATTTTCATGGGGTTTGGTTTGGGGTTTTTTTGCGGTTTTGGGGTTTTTGGGTTTCTTTGTTTTTAATCTCGATGAGTGTGAGATCTGCTTGTTCTGACATGGAGGATCTGCATGTCCACTCCTAACCATCGAGGATGCGCATGCTGTTCACCAGCGGGAATGTACTCTGGCATGACTTGTCACTTTGCATTCACTGAAACTTGCTGTTCCTTGTTCTGAGATCTCTTGTGTGCAGTAATATTTTTATTACAGAAAATACTGTGCTGGTGAAAACTTAAAAGTTCTTGGATCAAAATGGACAGAAATACACTTCCTTGTTGGATACCAGGCAGGCTTCATGGCAGAGTTGCCCAAAACTTCAGGTCAGAGGAGAGTAGACTATGGAATTGAGAAAGCCACAGGGAAAATTATCTCCCCACTTCTTTCATCCTTAGATCTTTATAATAGAGTGAATAATGACATACTGTGTTTCTGTTCAAGTCAGTGAGAGTTTTGGCAGGAGAGGCAGCATGATCCATCTGGAATGAAGTCTGAAGACCTTGTTTGCTGCAGTCCTTGGAAGCTCATTGAGTGCTGTGGGTTCCTTTGTTGGCCAAATGAAAAGGATGACGCTGACCAAACTTTCGTAGATGGAAAATGTTTTTCTATACAAAGCTGTGCTAGTTGCTGCTGATGGCAGAAGAAAACAGTATAGCTTGAGTTGCAGTTTGCACACTGAAACAATGAGGTACTGTGATTCCCCTCCATTGTGAAAGGTTCTTGTGTACTCAAGTTCATCATCTGTGAAGAATTCCACTCCATCGGGAATTGCAGATACACTTAATTATGGCACAGTATGTTTGTGAACACATTATTTACTAAAAAATCCTTCTTTAAATTGATGAGAACAATGAATGTACATTTATCCCCACAGCAGGGAATTACATTTACACCCTTTTCAAAGTTGTTTTTCATTTTTAGGAGATTTTAGAAAGTTCCTGAAAGGGTCAAACACAAGCATCTGCTCTTCCTAAGCATGTGTGTATGCTTTTCCAAAATAAGAGCGTGTGTAGCTTTGCTGCTTAACTGTGTGAGCCCAAGCCACTGCTTTGTGTCTAGATACATATTCTGGAAGTTGATGTGTCAATGGCTACACGCCCCTTGGAGAAGGTGCTGCTGCAGACCATCAGAGGTCATTCATCAGTGCTTCATTTTTATTGTTCTATTTATCAATGTTTGTATGTTTGTATACTTTCAAAGTAAAGTCCGGGAAAAACCCCATAGAATTGGTGCATCCATGCAGGTTGGATGCTGCTGGGGAAGTCTAGTTAGGAACATGTGATGTTAATTACTTTTTCAGGTCTGCACACTGTGATTTATTCTGCTTCCATTCCCATTTGAATCCATTGTCTTAGTTCAGGATATGCAGAGCTGTATGTTTGCTAATGGATATGGGGAGATCCTGTTCTGGCAGCAGTTCTCTGAGGCAGATAAAGCAAACCCTGTCCACTAAAATTAATGGTAGAATTCTCAATTGTTTCAGTGGCAGCTCAGTTTCACTTACTAAATTTAGGAAATCTGGTGGGGTTTAGCCTGTCCATGGATGAGAGAATGGTGGTTCTTACCATCCTCATAGATCTTCTACTTCAGATGGAGTCTTGAATTGCTGAAACAGCCTCAGTGGGGTTAAGATTTACAAGGAGAGGTGGATTATCTATTTGATGAAACAAACTTAGGATCCCTAGGAGGAGGAGAGGTTGGGTGGGAAGAGAACTAGTCCCACTCACACATAAAAAGCACAGGAATGACAAATTGCAGTCCTAGAATCTTCATACTTATTTGAACTTCTAGTTTTATTTGTTCTCAGTAAATCTTTGCAGTAACCTGTTCAATTGAAAT
Source organism: Corvus kubaryi (assembly GCF_017639235.1). NCBI lineage: Eukaryota > Metazoa > Chordata > Aves > Passeriformes > Corvidae > Corvus > Corvus kubaryi. Next base: position 11,413,700 of record NW_024581135.1, read on the forward strand.
ATGTGCTGGACGGGCCAATGGTAAAAGTTTCTCACTAGTTGTGAATAGCTGTACACTTCACATCTGGGCAAATAATTATATAAATGCAAAAATATATTTAAGCTTTAAGAACTAAAAAAATTAACTATTGCTATTATAATACATTACAAAGAACATTTCAAAGATTTGTCTGGTAGAGGAGTCTTCTTTTTGAGTGAAACACACATCATTTACTGTAAGGTTCACTACTATGAGAATGCATGCTCTTTTCAAAGAATAAAAACTGATGGTCTCTTCTTTCTTCCTCTTTTCAGGCAGCACAAATAGTCCTGATTTCTCTCTTTGAACTGAACACCCCTGAGTTTACCATGTTACTTGGTGCCTTGCCAAAAACATTCCAGGATGGTGCTACCAAGCTCCTGCACAACCACCTCAAGAACTCCAGTAACACCAGTGTGGTGAGAGGCCCTTGTCCTTGCAAACAGCAGAGCCCCAAAGACAGCAGCTCATTGATAAGCTGTTGCAGATGTTCAGTTTGAATTATCTGTAACTGTTGTCTTGAAGCAATGTGGCAACAGAGGCTTTTGTTTGATGTTGCTTTTAATAGGGACCATTAAAATAAAAAACTGAGTTATTTTAAAATTTAATACAGTCCTAACCAGAAGAGATTAAAAAATTACTGAAAAGTGCATTAAAATTGGTGGGGTTTGTGCTTTCAAGTTGGTGGTGCTTTTGAAAGTCCTGCCAGTAATGACTTTTTTGGCTAAAACAGATCCTGATACCACAGATCTTCTGGGCTTATGACTATTATTGAGATCAGTTTGATAACAGATATATTGTCTTTTAAGAAGTTTGCAGGATCTTTAATGTGACCTACAAGGTCACCTCTGTCTATGCCTATTACCTGATGTTCTGCTTTTCTACGAAGCTCTTACATACTTTTATTTCACTGAAGGAATATGTTAGTAGAAGATTTAAATAGGAAATTTCTTTCCCTTCCCGGAGCAGCAAGGATTAGGGAACTTTTATTCTTTTTAATGTGGAAATCTTGTGAACTTGCTGGAATTTGAACCCCCCTATCTTTGCACTTTAACAGGGCCGAGTAGAATTTGGGCTAAGCTAGAACTGCAGTGTTAGGCTTCCAGGCAAATGGTCTGGAATCTCTAATACTTTTGACTCTATGTGAAAAGTGTCAGAATTGAGAGCAATTTCTACTCATTTTGCTGTGGTATAAAAAATTGTGCAGACCAGTGGAAAAATGATAAGTTAGACTGCTTACTTATGCTCCTAACAAGCATAATCAGAATGCTTTAGACAATGTGGAAAATAGCTGTGTAATTAGAATGCTAAATTGCCAGGGTAATGGTGAGCATATTTTGGAGCCTTGCAAATCTTGTTTGAGAAGCTGGATAGCTGGATTGATGAACCATTTCTCTGGCAGTATTTGCAGGCTGTACATGCTGTGTATTGAAATTTGCAGGTACTGTGGTTGTACAGAAGTGCACATACACTTGCTTTATCCTCAGAATCGTATCTTCAGGAGCACATTAAAGACTAGATGAACCATGGCTGCAGATTTTTAGGTCAAGAGGCATAATCAAAACTGCACTAAGCTTGTCTAGAGCAAACAGAGGCAATGTTTGGACCTGTTGTTGTACTCCTGTCTGTGCATTGCAACACGTTGCTAATCCCTGTCTTCCTGCTTCTGTGTTAGGGTTCTCCCAGCAATACCCTTGGTCGGACTCCTTCCCGGCACTCCAGCAGCAGAACCAGCCCCTTAACTTCACCTACCAACTGTTCCCATGGTGGACTGTCTCCAAGGTAATGTGGCAGGCTAATTAAACCCCTTGCAAAATACTAAAGGATTTCAACACCGAGTGTGCGTTTGCAGAATATGACTCACTTTGAAAGCAAAAACAAGACAAAAAGTTTACAGTAGATTTCTGCAAAGAAGCAGTGTTTGAACATGATAATATGTGGTTGGTGATTGACTTCAGTGTTCCAGTCCTCATGCTATCTGTGTAATCTTTAATGTCTTTTCTTATCATGTTAGTTTTCTTTCATGGCCTTCTTCAGAATTACATTTATGGGTAATAAATAAAGGTAATATTAATTGGCAGCATAAGAAATAAGGTCTTGTTGAGACTGCATGTGTCACAAAGTCTGTGATCACTGTCAGAACAGGAGTTTCAGGTTGTGCCTATTTTTTAGGTGTGGACTTGAGATCAGTAATTCCTCTGACTGTAGTACAGTGCTTGTGCTGCTGAGAGAAGTGCTGCATCTCCTGTTCCCCTCTTATTCTTTGTGAGGATGCAGGACAAGCAGAGGTGGTGACTGCGTTTCAGTGCTGAATACCTCCCAAATTGCTCACTTGGCTGCTCACCAGCAGAGTAGTGGCCTGGTCTTTTGGGCAGCAGGTCTATTGCAACCAGGTGTTTTGCTGAAGCTGCAGGTGCTACCCTAGAATATATTGGTCCACTCCAAAATCTTGTATTCAGCCAGCATGGACTCTTGGATGCTGGGAATGTGGATGTTTTGCACCATTAAAACTTAGAGCAGGAGAGATGACATTGTAAACAGTATCTTCTGGGACCGCAGAAATATTGGAGGAAAGTATCAAGCTCTTACCTGGACGAGATCTGATTCATGCTGGGAAAGCTTAAATTTGCTGCCCTTGTCTGCCTGTCCTCTTCATGACATTTCTTGTGGAAGAAATGTAAGGAAGGAACCATGTTGAGTGAGGACTGCAGTTCATTGTGCAGTGTAGCAGTTTACACTGAAATCTGTGATCTGCGTTTGTTGCTTGCAAATCTCTCTCTGAAGGGGTGCTTAGACACGTGAGTTCCAGTGTGTCAGGGAAAGTACAGGCCTTTAGCATTTAATGAAGAATTGTACTAATTCCAGCAGCATAAGAACCATTGGGGTTTCCTGAGAAAATTTTGGATATCTAGATACATTTTTGCAACTTCTAAATCTGCTGTAATTCCAAACTAAAAGACGAGTTTGCAAGCCAAGGTCGAGTTGCCTATTACGAGTTTTTTCCACAAAGGTTTCATTAAGAAATTAAGTGGTAGAGTTTCAGGGGAATGGTTCCAACTATGTTGCTTCCTTTTTGACTAACTTGAGCATTGTTGCCCTGCTTATTTCTGTCATGGGAAATTATTAACTGTGTCTCCTTGTGGTTATGTTGTGGTTTTGTTGGCCGTGTTTGCATGTGGCACTTATTTTATAATTCCACAACCTTTTACCATGCTTTTTGGGTTTTGCCATTGGGACACGACTGTTTATTGCCACTTCACTCACTGTTTTCTATTTGTCTTTGCTTTCTTCTCACCTCTTGATATCAGGAGGCAAATATCAAAGTATTGATTAATCCAGTGTACATTGTTGCTGTTGTTTTCTAGAATTTTGGGTTTAGAAACTGAAGGGGTTTTTTCCCCATGTGATTTATTCTCAAGCATTAGTTAGAGAGGACATGTAATTCCAGAGCATTCTGCCGTGGATGCAGTCGGCCAGGAATTTCCTTTAGAAAACAATCATTCCTTCCATTTTCTGTAGAGTTCTTGGGGGTGTTTATTCAAAAATTTAGGTGTCTTCAAGAAGCATGTCCTGCTTCCTTGATGGATTTAGTTATTCAGGAGTGATGTTTAAAAGTTACTCTTCAGTGATAGGTAAAGGTGGAAGCTGCTATGAAAGCCCTTTAAAATATTTGGAGGGGAGAAGTTGTACTTTTTTGTGGTGAGTGACCTCTGAGCAGTTACAGTATCTGCAGATTTTTGCCATTTGTAGAAAAGGCAGTGGCAAATACTGCAAATTAGAGGCAGTAGCTTCTGATGCTCTGCTGGGCTGCATCCTCCTTGAAAATGTCTTGTGCAGCACAGTTTGGGCATGGTCCTGATTTAAAGGGAGAATGTAGCTCTGGTTGTCCTTCTTTCAGAGAAAAGGCTTTGAAAGATGTGCTAACAGATTGTGGTAAGTAGGGTAGGCTGCAGTATTACATTTTTTGGTATAGGTGCTTCAGTGTCATGTTTCCATTTCAAATGCTTGTTGTTTGCTATTCAGCATTGGTGTGAAATATCACTTTTCTCTCCACAAACTTGGAACATAAGCACAGCCAGGTCATTCTGATAGCAGTGTGAAGGATGAAGATTCCCAGTTTCTTTGTGTACCTCTCCTCCAAAAGTGGGCTTGGCTTTACATTTTCATGGGGCCTACCGTCAAAGGTTTGTAGTCAGGTTGTGTATTCCCATTGCCTCCTGGGGTGCTCCATGTCCAGGCCCTGCTTACCTTGTGCCTGCCTGTGTCTTGTGCAGGCAGTCTGAGTGCAGTCAGTGGAAGGGTTATCTCCAGTTCTTAATGCCAGCTTTGGTTTTGAACAATATGCTTTCCTTTTATTTTTTTTCTTGATGCATGGATTGGAGTGAAAACCAGAGGCATACATGTCTTTGGAGCTGGGATATGTGTGGAAAGGATGTTTGGGTCCTGTAGGAATATGAAAATGCTGCTAAGCTGCTCTCCCATATTATTAATGGTTTGTGGACAATAGCCTCAACATTAATCAGCAAGGTTTCATTGATACAGATTTACTCTATTATGTATGTATTCCAGATGACTGATCTTTTGGGGGGTGTGTGTATGTATGTATTTATGTGTACATGTATTTGGGTTCTCTGGATAGATTTTGAATGTTTTGGTTGAACTGGACTCTGCAAGCAGCTGCTTTGCCTATCCAGATGATAACATCTACTTAAGTATCCCCTGAAGTCGTCTGCAGGACCTTCAGGATGGTAGCATGCTTTCAGGGTCTTGGACAGAGTCTTTTCTCCTGCCTTCATTACTCCCTCCGGTTCTGCTGCATGGTCACTATAACATATCCACTACATCTGTGAGTTACTTCTGCGTTTGTATCTGCTTTTTTTTTTTTTCCCCTTAACAGTTTTAGTTTTTGGTGAGAGGAGTTATGGAAGAAAGATGTTCCTTCTGAAAAAGAAAAGCAGGGAAGGGCACTTGGGAAGACTGAAAATAATAGGAAAAAAACCCCCAGACTTAAGACTGAAAGAGAGGAATGTTTCCTAGGCAAAGCACAGATGAATGGCTTGAGTTTGTGCTGGACAGAGAAAATCTTCTGAGATTTAATAAATTACGTTGTAGTACAGAAAGGAAAACACTAAGTTGTAAAGTCCTTTGGTGTTAGTATACTGTTCTGAATGGTAGATCAAATTCTGTAAACTTAAATGTTACATTCAGGTTGGAAACTTTCACCTAGAATTTTGTAGGAGTACTTGAAGGAATAGTGAATGAATGCATTTGGGATGGGTTTCTGCAATTATTAGTAACCCAGAAGCCTGTGTGTAGTTTCAATTATTAAAAACAAATAAACAAAAATCACCTAAAAATTTTTAAAAAAATTTAGTCCTTCAAAGCTCTTTAGAGGAAATACATCAGAATAAAAGGCTAACAATTCTATCTGGCTATGTAAGTTTACATGCTTGCTATTTCACTGATAATAGAAAATACCATTAAAAGCAAAATTTGACACTTTCAGTATTAAGTTGAGCAAGCAAAGGCATGGAAACAGAATTAAAATAAGCCACCCACTTTATGCAATAAGGACAAGCCTGTATTGTTTGGTGGCCTGTGTTCAGGTAGGTGAGACCTGAGCTGTGAGACTTCTGATCAGCAGTCTGGGAGTCTGGGGTATTTACATGATTATAGTGGCATGTAATAGCTGTGGGATTTGATTGATGGTTAATGCGTGAAATTCTTGATACTGCTCTTCAGAGGAGTTTTTTAACTGGCTTTGCTGCTGTTTGCACTGGAGCAATTCTTGACTTGTTTGTCACTTCTGATCTTAAAGTATCTTTCACCTGCACATATACAAATACAACTATCCAAGACAAAGTGCTGAAATGTAATAGAAACAAAGTGGTGTTGTGAATACTCCATCAGCTCAAGCATTTATTCTCATTTAGAAGGTGATTTTTAAAATCCATGTACCATAATGGGAAAAGGACAAAAGCAGAGGTTAGACAAATTGACAAAGGGATGGATGTCTCAACCCAAAGGCACAGGGTCAAACAGTAACTCCAAGGGGCTGTGAAAGTTTAAGGAGAGATCTGGATCAACTCGGAGGCTGGTTTTACCCAGTCGTTCCAGCTTTGTCTGCTGAGACCTGGGCCAAGTCCCCATGATGCATTTACACTCTAGACTGACTTTCACTTGCTGCATATTTGGGTTCCGTTTGAATCTGGTGAAACAGGATCAGATCCTAAGCCTTGCAAAGGTTTTCTGGTTGTGTAGGGCCTGATTGCAGGCTTTTATAGACGCACCAGGAGACAAACTTTACAAGCTACCTTCAGGTGTCTGTCTGATAAAAAAATAAACTCCAATTTTCCTTTCTTCCAGGGAAATCCTGTTGCTTAGAAATACCTGCTTAGAGTTTGAATACACATGCGGCCAGGGATTGTTTGCGTAGAACATTATAAATAGAGTTGTTTATAGAGGCTATATCCATTTGTAAAATCTGCTGGTTAGTACAAGCAGGGGCTGGATTTTTTGTTAATCATATTATGTTAGGAATAAAAATGGAAATGAATACTAAAGGCCAAAACAATGACTTGTGAGGCTCAACGGAGTATTCTTGTTTAATTTTGTTTCTATTAATTTTTTTCTCTCTCCAAGGCAGCATGACAGCACTAAGCCACTCAGATTATAGTTTTTTTTTTTTCCTCCCTCTCCTTTCTCTGTTTTTTCTCTCTTTTGTTTCTCCTCTGGTCACGGCAGTCGGCTCTGGGGTTGGAGTGCAGACGGGCTGTCGAAGCACCCCCCGCCCCTTTCTCAGCCTAACTCCATCCCCACTGCTCCTTCCCACAAGACTTTCAGACGCTCTTACTCTCCCAGGTAACAAGCTACCTGTTAAACCAACTTGTCTGAGGTGTCACAGTATTATTTCCCTTTCACACTGTGGGATTTGTTCAAATGTGGGATTTGCAGAGGCTTTGGTTGGAAAAGGAGAAGAGATGATGATAGCTTTCAGAGAGCAGGAGTGTTGGGCAGCCACTTGCTCGCTGCTTGGGGAAGATGCAGCATGCAAGGGGGGATAAAAAAAGTGGATTTTTCCAGACTCTTGCACCCATTCAAGAAGATGGCAGGGAAGATGTTTCACAGTTGGTTTCCAATGCAGAACACAGTTGCTGAGCACTTTTGGCAGGTGCTGGTTGCATTATGATACCAGGGGCAGGATCTTTCAATTTGGCTGCACTGTGCATGTGGCACTTGAGTACCTCCAGATGGACACATACAGCTCAGGAGTGACTTCACATAGAGCTTTGCTTGTATAATGTGATTGTGGAACATCTTGGAAATTTGTAGTATTGAAATTAAAATTGTCCTTACCACAAGATTTTATCAGTCACATTTTCGACACCTATTCCTTGTCCTGTGCCCTCACATTTTGTTCCAGTCTGCATACAGATCTTGGATCAATATACTGGACTAAAGCTGTATGCTGGTTTTAATAAAAAAACCCAACCTGAATACAAATTTAATTTGTCAGATCTCTGTTAAATTCCTTAGATTTTTTTAAGTTTAAACCCTGAGAAGAGACTATCTGTAAATGTGGTTTCTCGTGACTTAGACTTAGTCCTTCCTACCTGAGGAAGGACTGTGTATAGCCTTTCCTTAAAGCAAAAAGTTCCTAATGAAAAACTATTGAAAGAAAAGCAAAGAATTTTTTCTTTGAGGGCTCAAAATTTGAGAAGCTGTGACATCTGAGAGAGAAAATAGAATACAATTGTAGTTACCTCTGTGAATACCTGCAGAATTAAAAACTTCAGATTAATGTTCTGACTCTGCCAGGACACTGTGGAGATATCTATGGAGGAGATCCATGTTGATTTTTTGGAATAAAACTAGTTGAGTGTGTTTTTTCTGTCCTTTTTTTTTTTTTTTTTTTTTGATCTGAAACCAGATAATAAGGTTTGGAATAATGTAATGTATATTCCAGCCCAGAGCCTGAAAGTGCAAGGATGTGAGTTACTGTGTACTGCTTGAAGACACAAAACTGTGGATTACTTACACATAGTTTGGATTGGAAACTGAGTAACAATTTATGGAAGTAAAATGTATTTTATGACAGACTGGAAAACTGCCAAATTGTATCTTGGTAAACTTACAGACAGCTGCATTGGTTTTGTGCAGCAGATGGAAAATAATGTTGTGACGTCCCTAAACACTGCTCATCTCTACTCACTTCTTACTCATCCTGTGCCTTTCCTCTAGTTTTCTGCATGGGTCATAATTATTTTTTTCCCTTTTGTGCCTTTTTTTTTTTCCCCCTGAAAGGTGAGTGTAGTTCCATTTTACTTTTATTCCCCCCCATTGTGTTGTCTGTGAAGTATTCCAGTGCACATACTGTCAGTAGAGACGTGTGTTCACATTGTAGAATTTTCATTCATGTAGAGCACAGCCATAATGTGACCTCCTACACAGGCTTACTCCTGACATATGAAATCACTGGATTCTTTAGATTTTTATTAAAATGTGGGTTTGTGCTTTGACAAATGCATCAGATTGGTGGCACTGAGAAATTGCTTTAGTCCTTTAGCACTGAAGAGTCTGTATTCTGATTGTTCTTTGGTAACAGTGTAGAGCAAAATTCATCCCTGAGGAAAGAAGTGATGATTTCAGCAGAAGGTTTATTGTCAGTATTATATCTGTGATTATTTCTTGGGTTTTTTGCCACGGATTTAATTGTGTGACCTTTGGTAAGTCATGTCATCTCTTGGTGTGAGTACACAGGTAGTGTCACAAGTATACACCTTTTCAAATGGTGATTCCATTGCCCACTTCAATGTTGTGTGAAAAACCCTTTAAGATCTATGAATTAAATGTGCTTGAGCTCCAAACGTAGATTTTTGAGGTTGTATGAAACAAAGATTTTTCTATTCCTGGGTGGTAGTTCTGAAGAACCTAAAAACTGCCTTCGCATCTGTCTGGAAAGCCAACACAGTGCAGTAGTGTTGTTCAGCTGTCTCAAAAGCCCTGGATACTTCGACATCTGTAGGTTCATGAACAGCTTTTGTTTCCTGATCTTGGTCTGTTCTTTAAGTGGTTTCTTGCTCTCCCTGACCTGCCAGACACTGTTTGGGGAGTTGTTCTTTGGTTTCTTTGCCAGAATACACGGTGCTGATGCTTGTGTGAGTGTAGTGCGAGCGCGTTGCTTGGGAGCCAGGGATTATGGCTATTTTCAGTGTTTTAATCCCAAAGGAATTGGGCAGCACCAATCTTATCGTCTGTCTGAAGTTCCCAAGTTTCTTCCAGATAAAAAGCTGTGGTTCTAGATATTTAATAGATATTTAATATCCTACTTTTAGTTCCATTGAAAATAACAGCTGTGTACCCAGAATTCAGAAGGGATTTTCTTGTTTGTTTGTTTGGGTTTTTCCCCCACCCACCTCATAGGGAATCTTTCTTTTGTGGAAAAGGAACACAACTCTGTCCAGCCATCTGCCTCCAAGCCCAGCCTGTCATCCTTCCCAAAGTGTTATGAAATAGTAATTCACCACTGTAGGGAGCCACTTCTTGCCATTTATTGACAAACAACTTGATGTAAATGTCTGATTCAGTCTATTTGCTTCTGGCTCTGCTGAGATCCGAGACTCTGCCAGAAATTGTTCTCTGGTGCTGGATCTATTAATTTAGTGATTGTCATGCAAACTCAACTTCTCCTAGATAGAGCAAAACCCTGCCAATAATGCCTCTTTATTTTCTCCAAGCTTGTAGGAACTTCTCTTTAGCCAGATCTTTTAATATCATCTGCCCTTGTATGCAAGGCATTTTATCATGGGACTTAATTTTGGATAACTCCTCAAGGAATCCCAAAACTTTTGAGGATTTATGTTGCTGAGAAATTTCTGAGGAACAAATAGATTGCAGGAAAGTGTCAGATTTGAGTGAGAGAATTCCCAAACTTAGGGCCAAACTGAAATGCTTTTTTTATCAAGGCACTGTGTCAGTGAGTTAGGTTTTACTACTTTATAAATTAAAATGGGCCATGTTAGACTAAGGTTTATGTCAAGATACATTTTCCTTTCCATTTAAATCTGTCATAGTTTAATATATATTAAACTTAAATTTCACTGATTTCATTTCCATCAGCTGTCACAACCCTTTGAGTTCTCATAGTGATTGATATTATTTTCCTTTTTAAATACACTGCCATGCTGTGGATAGGTTTTTTTTGTTTACAGAAGGTAGTGCGCTTACTGAATGTAAGAAACAATGGACCTGTTTTCCCTTCACTTACAGCAGTGTTTCTCCTTGTTTTAGCCCTGTTTGAGGGAAACTCAGACCCGAACTCTGCTTTGATTCCATCCATGTTGTGTTACCAGTCACTGTTAGTAAGGGTACTCCGAACCATCTGTCTCCAGCTTGTTTTTGTTAACAGTCAGAAGCGGATTCCAATTTCATTTGTAACATTTCATATACGTTTGGTCTTTAGTATGCTGGATTATGACACGGAGAACCTAAACTCTGATGAAATCTACAGCTCTCTTCGTGGAGTCACAGAAGCGATTGAGAAATTTAGCTTTCGTAGTCAAGAGGACCTGAATGAGCCAATCAAACGTGATGGAAAGAAAGACTGTGACATTGTAAGTATTCCATTGATTAATGTTCCCACATAGATGAAATTTTAAAACGTTTTGATCAATTTAAAACATTGTGATCAAACCTGTCTGTGGATTGCTAGTGTACAAAATCTAGTTTTTCCTGCTGTATTCTTATAGGCGTCTTCTGCGTATTGGTTGTTAGCTTCTTATACCTTAATTATGGGGTTTCACTGACTGTTTCCCTTGGCTCCCTTTGAACTCTGGCCTCCTGTGGAATGTGCTCCCTGGGCTTCTGTGGGATTCCCATGTAGGATGGAAACAGTCTAGTGTTCCTCCGGTTCGGCATGGCTCAGTGATGGCTTTTGCATGGAGTGTGCGTAGTCAGGTCTGTAGTGGGAAGTGTTAGTTCTTAAAATGCATGAATGGTTTCCTTCACAGGCTTTGGACCTGTGATCACTGCCAAGTGCACGGCTCATATGGTATCTTATGCTGCAAGAGTGGTTACAGAAACTGTGATCATGAGATTTTTTTGAGCAGGTATAGTCGTGTGAAAGAAAGAGGTAGTAATCGAAGTTTTACTTAAGTGGTATGTATAAATAATACATGTAAATAATTCTGTGCCTCTTCCTATTGGTGGGTGAACTCCAGAAATGCTACAGTTTGCATAGAATTTTGAACATACCTTTTTTTCTCTGCTTGATCCGCCAGGTATCTCGAGATGGTGGCCTTGCTCTCCCTACCGGTGATGTCCGTGGAAGCAGTGACATTGTGGAAGGTGGAAGGATGGCTCTGGATAACAAAACCTCCCTCCTGAACACCCAGCCTCCCCGCGCCTTTTCAGGGCCCCGTGCTCGGGAATACAACCCCTATCCTTACGCTGACACAATCAACACTTACGACAAGACTGCACTGAAGGAAGCAGTGTTCGATGACGACATGGATCAGCTTCGGGATGGTTTGTGTCAGCTCACCTCGTAGCACTGCAGGCAGCTTGCTGCCTTTCTGGTGTATTTGTGTACGGGTAGTGCTCTCAGATACGTGCCTGCCTGTGCATGTGTTGTGTATTACTTTGCATCTGAGCCAAGGCTTGGTATGAAATACCCTTTGTTCTCGTGTCCCAGCAGAACCTCATCTGTGGCTATTGAGAAAAAATATTATACTGTGGTTTTGATTCTTGTTTGCCTGGGGTTTCCTGCAAACTAGTCCCTTAAGCACCACATGCATCTGTAGGGACACTGCTTTGGGACCTTCCCCTCTTCATGGCTGAAACGCCTCACTCAACAGCTTGTTGTTATTGAGTGTTTGACTTCATTTAAGTGCTGCTACACATCAGCTTTATTCTTTTGCAGTACACTGATGAGTCACTGTACTTTAATCTAAAGGTCATACATGTGACCACTGGTTTTGGGTGTGTGTGTCTGGGAAAAACCATGGCAGTTCTCATCTTGTAGAAGTAATTGTTGGAACTGGAAGAAGTCCAATTGTCATCTCTTCCTGATTCATTAGAAGCCATGTGCAGATGCATGAGCCATGCTATGAACTCAGGTTAAATTTTGGGCTAGTCCAATTCTGTTGCTTGCTTGACTGAGGCCACCTGGAATTTGATGCATTTTTGGGGGGCCCCTTGTTACATGCACCTTATTTTGTAGAGGGTTAGCAATCTTGGCACCTTTGATCTTTTCCCCATTTCTCCAAATGATTTGCTGCCATTTGTCCTAGAAGTACCCATTGACCATTCGGATTTGGTGGCTGATCTTCTGAAAGAGCTCTCCAACCACAACGAGCGGGTGGAGGAGCGGAAAGGAGCTCTCCTGGAATTGCTAAAGATCACAAGGGAAGATAATCTTGGAGTTTGGGAGGAGCATTTCAAAACCATTCTGCTCTTGCTGCTGGAAACGCTTGGAGACAAAGATGTGAGATGTAGATTTTGTCTTAACTCTCCTGTACATTGCTTCATCTTGGGTAATATTTCCTACACACCAGTTTAAATGAAACCTGCCACTCATCAGTGATACTGCGCTGCTCATTTTTTCTTTTGAAGGTTGGCAACTCTAGTTTTCACTCAGTTCAGTGATGAGTTTTAAGTTACTCCAAAGTGTTCAAGTTTTTCTCCTGCCCTCCAGAGTGTTACTAATAAATAGCTAGGAAATTAAACTAGAAGCAGAAAAGAAGTTCTAGTCTTCTAAAAAACTATCAAGACTTCAGTAGTTGTTCTCTTCTGAGTTAGGATAAAGTTACAAGCTCTTACCTATATTATACCCATTCCCAACAAGAAGAATAAAGGCATTCTAGAATAAATTAATTTTCTTTTTCTCTGCGTGGTTTAAAGACCCCAGGGTATTAGATCTTATGGGGTGGGTCTCTGTCTCTTACAAAATGTCATCAAGAACAAGCTGCTTTTATAGGAAGTCTTGTTTTGAAATGTTAAAGAAAGCTGTGTTATTATCACAGCTTTATGTTTGGTAGTTGATCAAAGTGGTAATTTACAGGCTAGGCTTTTTTCCATTTGGGGATATTTGTTCAGCTTGCAGCACAATGATATTTGGTAAAGGCTCAACACCCCGCTGCACCTTCACATCAGAGCCATGCTCCATCTGAACAGTACAATATTGAGGCTTCAAAGCACTCACAGTTCTTTTTTTTTGTTTCATCTGATTCAAAAATCTATTGTATTTCTTACACTCCTTGTAAAATATATGGCACACTCAGAAATGTTAATTCTGAAGCAGGGTAGGTGGCTCAGTCATTGTTCTTAGTTTAAGCATGAACTGCTCTAGTTCTACATGTTTAATCATAGCACCATCAGACAAGTATCAGAAGATCTGGTGACTTTGTCTTAAATACATGTGATTTGTGCTACTGTATGAATTTTGCAGATGAATAGCAAAGCGCATATTTTAAAGGCAGAGTATGAAGTAGAGTAAGTATTCCTCTGCTGAAACAATTGAATCTATTTTGAGTGGCCACAGGTCAAAAATTTAATGTAAATTATGAAATTGAAACAGGTGTTATAAACCCCTTCTGCTCATGATCTTTTGATATGAAGAATGAAGACACAGGTCAGTGTTGACTACAGTAACTTAAATCCTTGAAAGTAATTTCCATAGGAGTTACAAGAAGGGTCAGTCTTATTGCATCAGTATATGAGAAACAGCTTTGTGACATGGATGGAGCCCAGTTTGATACCTTCCAAGCTGAGCAAAAGAGGAAGGGCAAAACATAAATGATCTGACCTTCTTTGTAGATTCATGTAATGCAGATGTCCTCCTGTGAGTACAAATTTGTACTTCATTGCCGAAAGTACGGAATTTAACAAAGTAGTTATTCTGATTCTTGTATATGTGAGAACAGTCACTTTATGTGGCTTTTTGTGCACAAGCAAGCAAGGAGCCCAATTCTGAATTTGTTACATTGATTCCACTGCTCACTCCACTGGGGCTGGTGGTGTAGGGAGCCGTGAGAATTCCTGGTGAGCCACGAGAATTCACTTCAAACTACAATTTTGAGAAGCAACTTTTTCTAATGTCTATTTTTCTTGACACAGCATTCGATAAGAGCCCTGGCACTGCGAGTCCTGAGGGAGATCCTACGGAACCAGCCGGCGAGGTTTAAGAATTATGCGGAGTTGACTATCATGAAAACACTGGAAGCACATAAGGATTCCCACAAGGAGGTGAGTGACTGTTTCATCATTGCTGCTGGGAAAGCAATATGGACCTGCTGAAGAAATGTAGCACCTGTGAGTCTTAACAGGCAAACATGTTGTGCCATCTTGGCAGTAGAACAAACCAGTATTAAGTCTCCTGAGTATGAAGAGACAGGATTTTTATGTGCTGAAACAGTGAGGAAGAAAGTTGAGACTGTCAGAGCTGTTTATGTGGACTTAGAGCTGTCTGGAGTGGCACACCATTGTTTGTTAATTTCCCAGGATTTCCCTGCTCGTTCTGGGAGAGACTGAGACACTGTAGGAAAAAAGTGCATGTTTAATTATTTTTTAGAGCATGCTGGGGGCACTGTGCTGCCTCTGTCTGTACAGGTAAGAATACAAAATGTACTGGAGAACACAAAGGCCATGTTCAAGCAGAATTGTGTGTGAAAATTGAATGGTGAAATTGGGCCATGCTGGAGAGCTGGGGACTGGTCAGTAACAGAAGAAAACGGACAAAAAGGCCATGCTACAGCAGCAGAGAAAGAAGCAAAGGGAAGGGTGAATTGCATTTTTCTTTTTATGAGAGAATTTGTATACAAAACTGAAAGTATTCTGAAGTAAAGCAAGAATAAAGAGGCATGATAACATTTTAGGTAGATTAATTCAAATTACATTTAAAGTTAATCTTTGTAGCTTGATTTCCAGGTTGGGTCTTTTAAGCTACCTTGTGCATGTCACAAGTTAGAACTAAACCTTCTGGAAAGTGCTACCAGAATTTATCTATCAGTCTGTGATGGCTTTGTTACCAAAGTCCTTCATTTGAAACCTAAGGCATATTCTTCTCTGCAACAGGGTTGTCCTAAATTTGCCGTTTTAGGCGTCTCTGTCTGAAGAGATTTGGCCATGAAAAGGGTGATTATAATAGACCAGACTGCTCCAGAGCATTGGGTGACTGACACAAGGTTATTTTAGCTGTGAGTAGCAGAAGCTGTACTGTTTGAAAATGAAAACAGCAAGCCAAAAAACGCTCTCAGGGAAAGAAACTAACAGTCTGGATTTCTCTGAAATGCAAAAGTAGAAGATGTTTAATGCTTTAGTGAATGAGGGCCACCCTACTCTGCCTACCTTCCTCTTCTTGATATAGAGCCATTGCACCCCTGTCATTTTCAGTTCAGAGTAGTAAGAAGCAGTTGTAAATTGATTTTCTGATAAAGCAGTTAGACAAAACATTATGTTCAGAAGGAGTGCCTTTTATTGGCAAGTTTTCCTGCTTGCATGCTTCTCAGCTCACGTTGACTCAGTGCCCTTTGTATTTTTTGTCTAAAAATCCTCCAAAACTAATGTTTCTAGCAAGACTTTTCCCGATTGTCCCTGGCATTGTTTTTAATGCCCGTCAGAATTCACTGTACTTGTGGGACTGCTAAGAACAATGTTGAAAACACCATGCTTTATGCCTCTGTGTTCTTGTGGTGTGGAAAGGTTCTTCAGGCTTTGCATGAGGTGCTTCCCAGGGAAGAGCAGAAAAAGATAAACCAGGAATGAGAGGGGGGGGGTTCTGGCACTTCTTTACAGAATAATTGAGCTGTATTGCTCTCAGCAAGTAGCTGCTGTGCTGCACGTTTGATTTGCCACAGTTTTATACAGCATCTTCATAATGAGACATCAGTAGCTGCAGTGGGATCTTTGGGTGACAGCTGTCACAGCAGGACACTGCAGGTATGTTCCTGTTTTGCCATCTGTTGTGTGCACAGCTGTATTAAGTGGGGGCACTGGTTCTGGATTTTTCATTCTGTGTATGAGTATTTTCTGATCCCTGTGTAAATGAGGCTTTCAGAACCATGATGCAGCCCAGGAAAGGCATCATCTGTCTATCATTAGTTTGAGAATATCAGCATTCCTGAAGTTAAGAAAGGTACCTGCACTTGAGTATCCACATGAGCTAGGCTAAATATATACCTGGGAATATGCTCAAAGTATTTTTACCTGTAGTTGGGACTTGCTGATTCAGTTAAGCCTGTAAAAAATTAACTGAGAATGCATTTGGGCAAGGCCTGGTTGGTCAAACTCATAGCCTAGAGCCAGAAGGTCACAAATTCCCTTCCCGTGGTGGCCCTCCAGCTCACTCCCACTGCTGACTTCACAGCACTGCTCTATCCAGGAGGGCAGGAGGAGCTGCCCTTTGACTGGATCCCACTGAGCAGGAGATTAAGTGAGGATTCACTAGTTTGTGCGCAAAGGGCACTTTCAAAGGGTAGCTGAAGAGGGAAAGGAAGTTCTGAGCGCTCTTCTACAGTTTTCTTTACACTGTATCAGAGCAATATTAGAGGGAGTGGTGCACTGTCCCTAAACTGCATAAAATCAAATCTTCCTCTATACTCTAAGAACTATTTCAAGAATAGCTGGTATATAATTTAGTTGGGAAAGGATTAATCTTTGTGTCAGTGATGTCCTGATAAGATGTCACTCCAGTTTGTTATGTTTCTGGGCTGCTTCTGCCTTGTAGCAGAAGACAGCAGTGATCCTTGGTTATGGTTTGATAATTTGGTGTCCAACAGGCTGTATAAGTTAGGAGAAAATGTCTGTTTTGAGCAAGCTGGATCTGTTTCAGTCTTTCTTACCTGAGTTTCCCCTTCAGCACAGGGACTGCTAATTGCTCCAAGCTATTGCTCACATTTTCAATTATATGTGACTCACCGAGACTCAATCTTAAAGTGACCAAGCAAAGGAAATTTGAAGAGGAGGACAGTGCAGAACTGTTAAGGTTGGGTACAGTGTCCAAGAAGTCACAGTAAGAGGCAGTTCTTTGGAAATTGGGAAGGTTTGTTTGTCTATCCAAATTCCAATATTGCTGTTGTTCAGCATGGCCAGGAGACATCAAATGACGAAACATGTTCATCAACCAGCAGATGTCACCCCCTCCCCCAACTTAGTCCTGATATCTAGTTAAAGTTTATTTGTTTTTAAACAAGAAAAGGTCTGTGATTTTATTTCAGGTTACATAGTTGGAAGTATGAAACCGGTGTTAGCACAATTAGGTATTTTGGGAAGCCTGGATAATTGGCTGTTTTTCGAAGTCCAAGCAAGTGTCTTGAGACAGTTGGATCTTTGCCATGGCTAAAAATCTTCTGCCTTCTTCTGCTGGAGGCAAGGTCTGGGATCAGCAGAGCAGCACAACTGAGAGCACCACATTTCCCCCCAGGGAAACAGGAGAGGAAAAGTTGGTACATGGAGCTGGAGACTGAGTCACACCTTGTTGTGAGTGCAAATGCAGGGGATTGGCAAAGCACAGACCTCAGTGGCAGGTTGAAATTAACATAACCCTAGGCTACAGACTAGAAGACACTGGGTTGGATTCATGTTTAGTTTGCATTTTCTAACTTTGTTCTTTTTTTATACTGTTTGTAGTACAACAGTCTCTTCAATGCTGTTGGTGTAATGGGGTGATGTGAGGAGTCAAGCCTGCTTCAGTCATAACTGGAAACATTTAGGGGGGTTGACATGTAAATGCCTTTCACTTACTTTTGGAGCATTAGAACGTAATTGAAGTTGTGGATGATATTAAATCTTGTTGATTTTTATCAGTCTTTGTTTGGAGCTATTTGGAAGAGAACCATCTTTCTGTTGCCAATTAGTTAATATTAACTCATTTGTTCCAGTGTACTTACTCACCCATAACTAAGGAGAGATGCTGCTTGCTGACCCAACATCACTGATAAGATGTTGCTTCAGATTCATGCCAGCAAAATGAGGATAATTTCTTATTATTTAGTATTTTAAACCAGAAAATATCTTGGAAATCAGCTGCAGAGTGAGAAATCATAGGACAGCTGATTCCCTGCTTCTGTTTCTGGCACAAAGGCTATAGACTCAACTGATGTGTGTTTTCTGTGTGTAAGGAAAGGAGCCTGTGCCATATCTTAGATACCTAATTTCTGTATTTTATGATCTAGAAGGTCCATAAGCATAATTGGGATGCTTATTGTACATTATTGTGCACTCTTTTTCATAAGCCTCTGAAAGAGGGAGAAGAAGAACACGAAATCAGTTATCCATTAGCTGTAGATAATTTTTATTATCTTGCTGAGGTGCTTTTAGATTGGCCTCTGACATTTACATATTTTAACTGTCCTCTGATGATGGCATGATCTGTGTGGGTTTCTACAAAAAGAAAAGCACTAAAAGATCATAGTCTTGAAGATTGATTGTTACCTAGTCCATGCTGGAAGCTACCAAGTGCTCCAACTGGGCAGTCATTGATGTTTCATAATACACATTTATGTGCTTCTTCTATTTCCCAACACATTTCAAATATTTAGTGCCCAGGAGAAGCACTCTAATCTACTTAATCTCTGAATCCCTTATAAAAATCACACTGCTTTTTCATCTGCTGAGCACTCCCCATTGCTGAATCCACTTCCTGCTTTGAAACCAAGTCCATAATTGTTTGTTCCTGTCTGGATCAGACTGTAAAGCCTTCAGGGATAGCAGTTTGCCTGACTAGGTACTGGTAAACCTCCATCCCCTCCAAGTTAGATTATACAGGCTTTAAGTAACCACCTCTAGATGGCAAAAATTGGCTCAAAAGCACAGCCACATGCCTTGTAAGCCTGAAAGCAAAACCTTGTTCTTCTGCCTCATAACCTTCTCTGGTGCTCTGCGTGTTTCACAATGATGTACAAAGCCTCTGGGCTTTCAGTGGGGCTTTGCCTGCACTGCCTCATCCTCTACAACCTTCTAGAGAGACGCTGTTAACTAGCAATCGTGGCAAAGTACTCCAGCTTAAGCTCCTGTGGGAAGCTCTCACCCAGGAGTGCCGGTGATCCCTGCATGTTACACTGATGGCCTGTGTAGCCTATGAACCTGGCATGTTCTGCCTTAGGTGAGTCAGGACATATTTTTCTTTCCTTATTTGCCAGTACTTTGTGTCTCTTTAAAGCAGAAATGAAACTATCAAAACTCGTAAGCTGGTTGCTGCAGCCATAAGGCAGCAAGCAACATCTTAATGCATGGAGTGTAATAGCTGAGCAAAAGAAATTGAGTGGAAGAGATGGAGTCTGAGTTCTGGCTGTCTTTAAGTGAACAGGATGCTGTGGCTGCAGTGCACTGTGAACCAGGTAAACCAGTGGGAATTGTCATCCAAAGTTTGTCCAGAAAATTTTGTAGAACTTTTATGATTCCAATGTGCTTTTCTATTAAAAGACAAGGATGTGTGACCAGTCACTGTCTTGATCTTGACACTGTTCCTAATACTGCATGTCAGCATATCCCCTCCCACTGAAATCAGGAAGCAATTCCCATGCATATTCCTGGGACTACCTAACCTGTTACTTTGAAGTTTACTCCTTGGTAGCATTAAGGGAGACACTGCTAGAGGTGATCAGCTTTCTGGGTGCTACACCTCGCTGGCTTTGCGCATGTGAATATGGCTTCTTCCCTGAAGCAAACTGGGTGGAAGTATAAAAACTTGCCTTTTGTGAGACTCACTAGAAAGATCTTAATGCATCACAAATGTCTTTCAAGGAACCCACCAGCACACACAGCGTATGTTATGCCAGCAGAAGTCAGGCTGAATCTAGTCTCCAGTGTGTAGAGCATAAGGTAAGCCTTTGGAAAGGAGAAAAACCTGCTGCTTTAAGGACAAGAGTTATCTCTTAGATCTGCATTCCTGGGCTGCCTGCCCTGTGTTGAATGATGTCAAACTATCCAGTTCAAGCCATGGTTTGCTCTAAGCTTTTACTGGGAGGTAAAATCATGTTTGTGACATACCTTACACACAACTTAGTGTCTGTGCTTTTAAAGAACTGCAGGCTTTCTGTAGTCTTGCACATCTTGCTTCATAACCGCCCTTTTGAACCTGCTGCATCCAGCAGCCATCATTGTTTGATGGCTTTTCTAGTTTTCTTATGTATCTCTGAGATTCCTGAGAATAATTGTATTAGGTCAGACAAAAATCTTGCTTCACTTGATACCCTATCTGACTGACTAGCAAGAAGCAAGCATACAATGGTGCTTTCCTGTGAATATTCTCCCTCCTTCCAGCTGTCTTAAAGCCTTTCCATGTGAATGGTTCTGCCTGCTTCCCTCTGTGTGTTGGCTTTTTTTTTTTCCCCTTTGGTTAACTTGTCTAACTTCTAATCCTCTTGTGACAGCAAGCTCCCCAGTCTGAGCACGTAGCAAACAGCACCCTTTCATTTTCTTGGGCTTAAAGGATAGATTACATAGACACTACTTATTGTGGTGTCACTGCTAGTATGAGCCATTCCTGTCACTTCCCAATGTGTATCTGCTGATCTTGCCTTCAAAGGTAGGAGGAAGACCTGTTCCTTGATCCTGTTCATTTCTCCCACTCCTTTTAAGGTTGTTTCACTCTGCTGGTCAGGTTAAAGCCCTGATTAAAAAAGATACTTGATTTTTTGATATTGTAAGCTACATACAATTTGCAAGGTACTAGCGTTGTGCCTCATGGCAAAATGTCTTTGCTAAACTCTATTACAATTGCATGTTCTTGTTGCCAAATGACCTGGCAGGTTGTATCTTTTGATAATGCTCTTCCCTCCATTTGGGAATACTGTTGATTTCTCTGGCAGTGCCAGGTGAGAGGGACTCTGAGCTAGTTGGGTAAATACTGAGAGCCCCTCATGGGATGCAGAGTCTGTCTGGGTGGCTGAATGGTTTTTTTCGCCAAAACTAGGAGGAAGGACAGGGCTGGTACTTGCATTGCAGAATGGTGGCATTTGGCTTCCTGGGCCAGCAGGGATGAGTTTGTCTCTTTGGCTCACTGTCAGCTGGTATTGCCCTACGCCTTCCTACACCCTGTCAGCTGCCGGTGCTTCCCCGGGGAGCCAGGAGCTGTTACCTGCAGAGGCTCTCATCCAAGCAAGCATGTAAGCACATGCTGGAATCCCATGGATGTCAGTGAGACTGGAGCATGTTATTAATCACACACTCAGGGGGTTTGCTGAAGTGTGGCTGAGATGCAGGCCTTGTCCGCCAGATGTGCTCGTGGGAGGCTTGGAAGTCTCCCCCGTGTTGCCACATTTACAAGCTCCTATCGTGCTGGACATGTGTAATATACATCCTTCTGTGTTCAGGGGGAAGGCACTGCAGGGAGAAGGGATGTGAAATAGCCAGCCACTGCCTAAATGTAGCCACATCTGTGCTAGAACTAGGCAGCAGTGCTGAAAGCAGGACTGTCAGGGGCATAAATAATTCCTGTTCCTACAAAACTTCCCTTGCTTACCTTTTGATGGGCAAAATATGTGTGACCTTTGTTGCTGTTGAACCCTTGCTTATTTTTGTGAAAAATTATGACTGTGTTTTAATGCTCCTTTTGCTTGGAATTGGTTTATGGGCTTTTTGTCTTGTGCACTTGCTTCATATCTTCAACTTTATAGGCATAGTAAACTGTGTGCAAACAGGATATGGAGCTGAAACCCAGACAGAATATTCATTGAATTTTTCACCTACTGCTTTTTTTTTTTTTATGGTAGTGTGTTTGAGATCAGAGTCTAGCCATAGGTTTATACTAAAATATTGTTGCTTTTTTATCAAGTAGGATAGCAAGAGGATCTAAGGTTTAATATTTTTTTTCAATTTTCTTTTAGTGTGTTGTGATATGTGCAGGCTTTTCTTTCTGAGAGTGTCTGAAAACACTTCCCAACAGTGTTTGGCATTGCTGCAGAACAAAATCCCAAGTGGCCTGTGTCCAAATAGTAATATTTGGGGTTTTTTAGCTAGTGGCTTGCTAGTGAATAGTTAAATTGATGGTAAAGTGTCAGGGCCCTCTCTAAGTTCGTGCTTTCCATCCTTTGTGGAAAGCAGATGTCAGAAACTGCAGTGCCAGGAAGTGGATTCCTTTAGAGACCTTCTGGGAGCTCCCGACTTAATCCACTCCAGCAATTCCACTCTGTGCTATCAAAGCCTGGCATTAGGCTTCCCTTAAGTACTCGGGTGTATCTTCCTTTCCCAGCAAAATCACACAGTGCTGGCTCCTAAGTTAGTACTAACTTACGTGGAAAAATATTAACTTTCATGCTTCTCATGTGTGAAATTGAAGAGAAATTAGCAAAAAAATAGCTAGAAGAGGAAAAACTTGCTGTAAGTGGGAAAGCAAGCATTCTGTTTTGCATGGCTACTCATTCACAGATTTTTCAGGAAGAATTTTTTTTTTAATATTGACCACATTGTGGATTGCCATTCATCTTGGAATATGTTTTAATGTTTTAATTAAATGCTGAGAAAGGCTTGAAATAAATGGAGCACTTGGACAGCTTTTCTTCTGTAAATAGGGCACTGGTACAGAAGCAGTCCAAAATCTCAGATTGCTTCATCATCCTGCCCATATCTTGCCTGCATGCAATATTTGTGCTGTGTGAAGTGTCTGAGATCACATTCACTGTTGGATCTGCTGTAGAGAATGCCAAAAGCCAAGTGGATGAGTTCTGCTATTTCCTGGGTATACAAGTGTCTCGTGCCATTCCTGTTTCAGGGAGGTAGCTGTCAGCATGAGCAGAAGATTAATGTTAGCAGCATGGCTGTGATGCTAAGACTGTGGGTGAAGCAGGCTTTGTAGGTGAAGATGATCCCTTCTGGTCACTATTAATTGCTGTTATCTTAAAAGTCAGTTCAACCCTGAGTTTGATACCATCACAGTATGTGGGAGAGGAGAACAAGGCAAATTCAGCAGCCATGGCTTCAGTCTTAAGTGACAGGAGACCTATGGTTTGATTTATTTGCTGTTTTGCAGATTGCCTGGGACAGATTTCCTAGTGCTGGTTTCAAAGTATTGACTTCAGACAACGCCAGGCAGTTCAGTTTAGGAGGAGGTAGAGAACTGGTGTTGGACACCTGAGCCTCCCACACAACCAGGAAAGAGGGGGTGCTTTAATGCTCCTGGACTCAGTTAGGGACTGCCTGGGACTAGCTGGAAGATCCAAATGTGAGGATCTGAGAACGGTTCTTTCTCCTTAAAGCTGAGGTGTTGGATTTAAGTCTGCCTATGGGGGCATCTCTGTCTACTCAGGATTTACCCTCCCTTTAAAGTAAGCCCTGAGAAGAGGGGAGTGAGAGAAGATGGGGAAAAGTATCCTCCATCTTTTGTGTTTTAGCAAGAACATGAGGAGCAAAAAGTGTGTTATTTGTGGCCAGGAAGAGTGCAGCCAAGAGGAAGCTTGATTTTGTTGCCTGGCAATTAGCACAGACACTTGAAAAAAGAAAACCTGCCTTCCCATCCTGTTCTTTTTTATCCAATTACTGCAGAATGTAAAATTAATAAATTCTCTTGGGAGGAGAGACCAGATTTGGGTCTTTCTTCCTTGAACTAGCTGTCCTACCTGCTGGGGAAGAGTGAAAGTTGTGAATCTGCCTTCCCTCAGGGTAGGAGTTGAATTTAGCATCATCCTTGCTTTGTGTGATTGCTTTAGAGTGTGGGCTTGCTGCAGAGGGTGGGCGCTACTGCTGTTTCCACTTGTTCTTCCTCCCATTTTGTATGATGATCCCAGTGCTGCCTTGATGGGTTAGACGTGTTGAGAGCACAGCTGCCTGGTCAGGGACAGCCTAAAGCTGCAACGGGGCCATTCGTGGTAATGGTTAAGGAGATACATATTATAAGTCTAAGCTGGTGGGTTTGGGTTCTTTGACAGGGGCTGGAGAGATGTCATCCTCTCGCTCCTCTGGGATGGGAGTGGCTGGCTGTCTTGGGTGACAGGTGATTTTTTCAAACTAGCCACAGCTCTGACACAGTTATGTTAGGCAGGATGGACTTCTTGCCACTGGCTGGAACAAAGATGTCACTGGAGGCAGAGGATGTGAATTCTCAGAGTCAATTGCCCCTCGACAGAGCCTCCTGCAGATCTGTTAATGAACATCCCCAAGCATTTCCTGGCAGTCATTCCTAGCACACACCAGTGGTGTTGGCTGTCAGGTTTGACCTCATTAACATAAGGGTTTGCTCTACTTTCATTTCAGGTCGTCAGAGCTGCTGAAGAAGCTGCTTCCACCCTGGCGAGTTCCATCCACCCCGAGCAGTGCATCAAGGTGCTTTGCCCCATCATTCAGACTGCAGATTATCCAATTAACTTAGCTGCCATCAAAATGCAAACGAAAGTCATCGAGAGGATTTCCAAGGAATCGTTGCATCAGCTCCTACCCGATATCATTCCTGGGTTGTTACAGGTACAGAATCCCATGTCACTGCTCCTGAGCACAAGGCACCATTCATTTGTGAGATCTGTGCCCTAAAGGGAGAATGATGGATCCTCTGGGGCCAGATTTTGGTATATGAAACGATTTAATTTTTGGTAAAATAAAATTTTTATATGTGAGTTTTTGACCCTTTTAGTGTTAAGGAAAGGAAGAACTCAGGTTCTTATGTGTATGTTCCACAACTGGATGCCTTTTTCTGACTCCTAAATAAGCCAGTAGCAGCCATGTAATAAGCTTGAGGGTAGGAGTTAGCCACATTTTATACTGTCTCTATACATCTTGTAGTCTCCTTTAATTCTGCTGAGCTGTTCTGTGCTTTGATGGTACTTTGCACTTGAATTTGAATCCCAGCAGGCAGGTTGCTCCTTTCCTTTTTTCTCTCTGAAATTAGAACCAAACTACTTGCTGACTTCATTCAGCCTCTTTCATAACCCTCTCGGGCTGGGTGAGGAGCTGTGTTTTTGCAAGTGCTAAGGCTTGGTTGTACACTGTGGATTTAGCTTTGAGCACTGGCTGTAGCAGTCTTGTCTTTTGGTCCCCTGCACAAGCAGCTGGCCATGCTGGGATGGAGCTGCAAACAAGAAGGAAATACATGAAGTAGCAGTGAGAGAGGAGAAAAAATGTATGTGTTTACTGGGGAGAGACTGTGACAGGAACAGATCAGTCAGAGTGAAAGGGGGAGATGTGTTTGGGTGGGTAAGACTTCCATGGAGAACTGGGATAACGAGGCCTCCTCACTTGTGAGCATAAAACATTGGAAGGACAAGAGCAAAGTCAGAAACTCCCCTTATGCATCCTAGCATTCATCCCAACTTTGTAGTGTCAGTTCTTGCAATTCTTAAATCTCAACTTCTGGGAGTTGGACAATTCTGTATTGATCTAAACTTTTGTTGTAAAATGGTTTTAGCCATTGCTGTTGGAGACAACAATCTGAACAGTGAAGCTTCAATGCACTGGAAAAGTCTGGGAGCAGCATGCCTTTAAAAAGGCAGTTTTATTTGTCTTCTTTAATTACTTCCATGTCTTTAAATGGTTCTTGTTTCAGAGCCTAGTTTGCCTGAGATATTTCCTTACCTTAGAAACTCAGTAACTGAAGAAATCTGCTCCTTACATTTGGGAAGTATTTTGGGATCCTGGCTGAACGAGTGTGTGTGGAGACAATCGCCTTTGTGCTTGTTTACCACACTGAGGGCCCTGGCAGAGTGGTGAGGAGGCGAGGAGTGTCAGCAGCAGTGTGAGCACAAGTGTGCAGCTCAACAGCCAGGCTCTCCATGAACAGATGGGCATCTCCATGGAAGAACAGGGCTTGGCAGGGGAGAGTTGTGGTGCTTGCCCTGGTCCTGATGAGGAGGCTCAGCCTTTTCTCCACCTTGATCCTCAACAGCTTGGTGTTTCTCAGAGCTCACCGAGGTCTCGTGCCCTCCTAGCTCAGTGCTTTGTGGAATTGCAGACTGTCATTTTGGGCTGTATTCAGCCCTGCAGCTGGAACAGCTCCAGCTGTGCTGCATCCCTCCTCTGGCTTTCCCGGCAGAGGTCATTCTGCATCCAGAGGAGCAGCATCCCACAGGCTGAAGTGATGTCTGCCTTTCTCATGGGGTGGGATGGCTGCTGAGTGATAAATCTCTGCCTGAGTTTGGGACTGGTGTCACCAGCTGCTAAGTGACCTGGTGGCTAGTTTGAGCTCTGCCCAAGCTGCCAGAGATCAGCATACATACAGGGGTCTTTCAGTATGTTCTTTCCTCTGGTATTTCCTACTTGGTAGGCAAGCTGCCCTCCGAGGAGTCCTGACCGTTCAGGATAGTTCATGGTCATCTGAACTGGACACAGAAGTGTGTGTACCTGATAGAATCCCGAGCTCGTGTTAGGGAACTGTGTTGTTATCTAATGCTATAAATAACTAGATATTAATAACTTGTAACATGGCAGTAATAACAGAAGGAACAGATAGGGTGATTGTATTCTCTTGCTCTTTGAGTAGTCAGGTTGCAAACTGTTGTGTTAAGCACAGGGTTTTTTATTGATCTCTTAGGTCAGCCTCATTTGCAAAATGTACTTCAGCTCTGTAGTGTATTGCTGAGGAAGGGTGTTGGGGAGTGCTGTTCGTCTTCTGACCTTTTGCTCTCATTTCCAGGGCTATGATAACACGGAGAGCAGTGTCCGAAAAGCCAGTGTATTTTGCCTAGTGGCTATTTATTCAGTAATTGGAGAAGAACTGAAACCTCATCTCGCACAACTCACAGGAAGCAAGGTACAAGAATAATGTGTCTCAGGTGTTTTGGTGTAGTGCAAGCCATTCTGCTGGCTTTTACTAGCAGCAAGAGCAGTGTCTTCACTGTAGCTCTGGGTCAAGTTCCCTGGACTCTATTAAATCCTGTCTCACCCTGACAAATACCACTGGAGCAGCACAGCACTTGCTCAGCAGTGTGAGCATTTGAAATATCACTAAGAAAATTTTGATGGTGTTCAGAGATTGGTTTCGTGATGCATTTGATCCTGTGTAACTGCAAGCTGCTTCTGAGCAGGTCCTTCCCGCTCCAGCCATGTTTGCTTTGCTCCTTTGGCATTAGATCCAGAGGTGATTGTGCAGTGAGCTGGATCAGCTGGCTGCTCTGGCTGAAAACCAGATCTGCAATACAAATTAAATAGCTTTCAGTCTGCTCTGTGGCTGCACAGGCACTCTTGTGCAGAGAGTGATGGGAATGCATGGCGATGGTGGGAGAGCAGGTCCTCTCATCAGCAAGTTCTGATTAGGGCTGGTAGAAATGCAGGTAGAGCTTCACCCTTAATAGCAGGGCACACGTGTCCCTTCTGGGACAACAGCAAGCTCAAGTGCCCCTTCAATGGACTTTGTACCCTGGAGTCACACTAGCTGCAAAACTCAAATTCTGACCTGATGCTGCAAGTGAATCCAAGCCCTTAGTTCAGCTCTGTCCTTCAGATGAGAATTTTGTGTTGGTTTTTGATTGCTTTTCAGAGCTGCTCAATAAGCCACCACAAATTTTTTTTCTGCTGTTTTAAGTCTTCATACCCAAGATTTCTGTGCAATTTTAAGATGAATTCTGCGGTTTTTTGTTTCTGAAACAGATCTGTGCATGTGAATAGCTACTTAGTTCAGAGGGCTTCATGCTGTCATTTTGAAGCAATAATTTCTGTCATGGTTAAGGAAGTGTGGTATAGGCCAAAACAACTTAAGACTGAAGGCACTTGGACTTTATTTCTGTGTTGTCCTGTCAATAAACAAATTACAATTGTGCCTCCAAATTGCTCTGCAAAGAGGACAGCTACGTGTGCTGAGGTTTACCTCTTCATATTTGGGATGTTAGGAAATCCCCATATAAAATGTTGTAGAGGCTTTATTATCCCAGTATCCTTGGTGCCACAAACATACTCCACCACATCACTAACTATTAACATGTAAGTCATTCTTCTGGGTTTACGCAGAGTGCGTGCATTTTTAAAGTTAAATGTAAACATGAGTCATGACAGGATCTGGAGTTAAGGTGGCAAGGAGGAAAAAGAGAACAAACCCATGCAAGGGAAGTATATAGTCATAACAACTGCAGTTGCACTAGATGTACCACGTTAGTGAAGATATAATGTCATTGAAAAAGAACATTCTATAAAGCAGGGAAAGTTCAGGGTGTTTCCTACGACAGGGACCCATGGCTCTTGGATCACCAGTGTGCCTGCAGCCCTACTGACCTCTGTGGGAATCCTGCTTGACCTGATCCGGCTGCAGGATTGAGGTCTGGGAACTGATGGCTGCTGAAGTGAAATGCAAGAGGCTTTTCTAAATCCCATTAAGTCTGCCTGTGACTTCAGTGGGACTGGGCACAGCCTCTTGTCTCTGTTCTGAAATATGGTCAGTTTTGCTTTTGCTTTTCCTCCAGAGTGCCCAGTGTCCGCTCACCCCAAAATTAGCTCACCACAGAATGCGAGTTTTTACATTGGCAGTCAACTTTTGCCCACCTGTTTTTTTCTGGCATCTTCTCCTGATCTTTCTTTCTTTCTTTCTTTCTTTCAGATGAAGCTACTAAACTTGTATATAAAGAGGGCCCAGACCACCAACAGCAACAGCAGCTCCTCTTCAGATGTTTCAACGCACAGTTAATGGAGATCTGTGGACATGTGTAGACTTAGAAGCAATCAACGGTGCCTCTCAGAGACCTTTCTGCTACTCTTCACTGGCACGCTCCATCAGCTTAAGGAGGCCATGCAGATATTTATTGCAATCAGTATTTTAGTCCCTTAAAAGCTTTTACGTAGAATCTTACTGGTATTGAATGTAAAGGAAGCAAGGTCTGTGTCGCAGTCTTCATTAAAAGTGAACATCAGAAAGCCGTACTTAAACATATTTGTATAGCCTGCTGAAATCTCAGAAATATGTTTAGGTTAGCATTCTAACCCTGAGTCCAAGAACCTGGACACATGTAAAAGTCAAACAAATCTTGTTGGTTTAGTTCATACCCAGTTTTGGTTTCTGTGTGCTAGTTATCTGCTCTCTCCCCCCACTCATTCTGACTGGGTCCTCCTCTTCTTTCAAGTCTTGTGTTCCTGTTTCGTACTCCCTGTTGCAGCTTGCCTAACTTGCAGGGCTCTCCATGAGGAGATCTTTGCAGAAGTGGCTGTGATTCCAGCCTCAGATGCTTTAATACTGAGAGATACCAAGTGAGTAATGAAAGCGTAGGTTCTTTTTAAACATCTGAGTTTTGTACATAGTTCTGACAGACCCCAGATGGGCTGATCTCTCTGTAACTGCTCTTCAGACAGCTGTGCTATGCATAACAGCTGGGCTCTTGCTCTTTTCATTGACTTTGTAAATACTTCTCCCCTCTCAACCCATTTGGCTCTTTCATATGTTCAAAAGACTCTCCTGGTTACCTGTTACTCCCCAAAGGGAACCTGAGACCCAATTCTGGGACCGATGTCTGCAAATAGGATGGTGGAGTTGGGTGGGTGGGGTTGGGTTAGGCTCTCAGTGTGTCAGTGGCTGGGCAGTGGGAGCTGGCAGAGCTGTACCTCAGTGCCAGCTGTTTTCCTTGAAATCTGTAGCATCAAAGGGCTGATCTTCTGCTCTGACTGATCCACTGATGCTGGATGGCTTTGTCCCCACAACTCCTTTGCACTTTGGGCAAAATGTTCATCCCAGAGGACAGAAAGGGTGTCTGAATCTGAACAGAAATACCACATGGAAGCACCTCTGAGCCAGCTGGGATGGTGCTGGTTGCCTGCCACAGCCCCTCCTGTTCCTGAAGACCCTGCAGTGCTGTTAACTGCCTTTAGAAACCTTCTTTGTGGCCATCTCCACACACAGGCCTGCTGAGTGCTCTGCATTTCAGAAGAGTGGGGGTCCCTCACTGGGCACTGCTGGCAGCAGGGTGCTTCGGGTGGGGGTGCAGCAGGGAAAACCCTTTTGCAGCCTAATAACGCAGACCAGGTCAGAGGCAAACCAGCAGCAATCAAATACCCCACAGCACCGCCCTTCCCTGAACAGAGACCCTCTGTTTGCAAAGGGGGAGCTCCCCCTGGCTCTGCCTGTAACCAGGGAAGGCAGGACCTCACTAATTAACATGCTGTGTTTGGCCCTGGGCGGGATCCTGGCTGATGGGCATGCCCACCCCAAACCTTGCCATGGATCACAGCTGGGGTTTTGCTCCCAGTGCCAGTGACGCAAGAGGACTGCGGGCCTGCAGCTTATGGCTGCAGCTGTGCTGATGGATGTGTGTTCCCTGGCTGCTCTCAATGCCTTGGAGTCTCTCCAGCTTCCTCCATCTCCCCTTTGGGGAGCTGAAGGGACACCTTGGGAACATACTGAGAACATGAGACTCCGTTACAGCGGCAGGGGAGGGTAAAGCCCCTTCCATCAGTTACCCCTGTGTGTTTCAGCCCCACCCCTGAGGAGCTAAGCTGGGAGCTGATGCTAGGTGCCAGCTTTTCTCCCAGTCCTCATCTCAGGAGAGATTGGGGCTGGTGGGGGACTGTGTGGCACTGGGCTGCAAAGCTTGTTGGTCCCTTTCCCTGCTCACATGAGAGCAGAGGAGGTGATTTGCTCCTGGTATGTGTGCAGGCTTTTGCTGGCTGCAGGGCTAGTTCCCTCATCTTTCCCAGCTAGTAATGCTAGGGCAGGAGAAACTCTGTGCTTTCCTGGGTGTTGTGGGATTCCCCCAGGGTCTTTCCACGGGCTCAGAAAAGCCATCCTCACTACAGGGGATATTGGCTGCTCCATGGTTCATGTCTGCCTTTCTGTGGACCATTTCTTTTCCACATCTTTTGGTATGCTTATTAGAATGCTCTTTTTAAATTTTTTTGAATGATTCAAATTTGATTTTAGCACAAATTTATTTTTCCTTTTGAGGAAATACTCAGCTGACTTGTTGGCAGCAGTTAAGCTGTCTTGTTTGAACTTTTAGTAGCGGGCTAGGGTTTTTTTGGGGTGTTGGGATTTTTTTTTTGTTTGGGTTTTTTTTGTTTTTTTTTAATTGTACTCTTTAACTGCTTAGTATTTATGCCTGTCTTTCTCCCCATCTCAGTTCAGCATCTTCTGTTCCAGTTCTAGGGTTCAGAAGGTCAGCATAGCTGACCAGGTGGTATTAGTCCCTCCCAGCTGTGATGGAGCTTGGTCCATCATCATTTGCTGTTGGTTGGTTTTGATTTTGTTTTTTTCCATTGAATGGCACACTGTAGCAAATCTCCAGGAATTGAATTCCTTCTCAAATGATTTTATATGTTTTATAAAATCCTGTTGGTATGCACTGGGAGTGAACACACTGTAATGTCCCTGACACCTCAGTCGGGGTCAAAGCTCGTCCTTGAAAAGGCGCCTGCGGCCAGCCTGCGCTTCCCGAGGCCACTGGCACACCCGGGGCTGCAAAGGGTAGAATCAGGCCTTACTTTCTGAATCAGATTCAGTTCTGTTTGTCAACAGATGCTCATTAATGTGCTACTTAATTCCACTGCATGAGTCGAGGACTGTCCATCCTTTGAGTACTCTAGGATATGTTCTACCTGTACACAGTAGGAGCATTCTGCTTAGGTATTTATAAATCATCGCAGATAATGTACATAGTAGGGTTGTTTAGTATGTTGAACATGACCCAGTTTTTATTTTGTGTTTCCTTTGAAGTACTCAAAGGGCTAGCTCTGAATGTCACCTCTCTGATCTCCAGTTTTGACTTCAACAAGCTGTACAATCATCTTGTTTTCCCTTCAGCGAGCATAAAGGTCTCTCTGGCTACAAATCAGTGTCCACACACGCTTGCAGAGGAAGGTCTGCGTGCTGCAGTGCCTCACTGCACCGGTGAAGCTTGTGTTCACCTTCTCCTGGCAGTAGCCACCTACTGCAGCTGCCTTTTCTTTTCTTGCTGCCCATTATGCAGGGCTTCAATTTTTCGTACTTTAAAAAAAAAAAAAAAAGGGAAAAAGAAAAAGAAAAAAAAGTGTATTTTCTTTGCCCACCATGCTTTAAAAATCTGAATGAGAGAAAACTCTCAGCAGACAGCAGCTCTTGGCTGCAAGGTTGCCGAAATCTCAGATGTGGATGTTTTTTCTGCCATTGGCTGCACCAGTGCTCCATGGGCATGGGCAAATCCCAGCCCCATCTGCCCCACAGGTCTACGTACTGTAGTTCTCATGTAGTTCAGAAATACCGAGGCATGTGGCTTTCTTAAGGTACACTATGTGTGCTTGCCTGGATTACAATACAATACGAGACTGTCTTTTTAATTGCTTATTACTAGCTTACCAATAACCTGTATAAGTAATGTAACTTGCATCTTTGTCATCAGAACCTTTTCTCCCCACCCCTTTATTTATCAAGCATAATATTACATATTAAGGGACAGGAAAATAGACCTTTGTAGTATACAGCAGGACGTTGCTAACAATGTTTTAGATGGGAAGTGAAAAACGCTCTGAAAAATGCCAGCCATGAGAAATGACTTTGTTGGCACCGTGTTCATGCGCATGTATTTTTTTCTATTTTTTCCGCTTTTGTCATGTTACATCCATATCTGTATTTATATCTTATTTGTTTCACTTTTGAGTGTATCATGGCAATTGTACAGATGTTTTTTGTTAACATTTACGTGATAGAATTTGCTAAAAAAAATTAAAATAAAACCTTTTGAGTTTGCCCTAGAGTAAGTGGAAGTTGGGTTTCTTCCTGGGGGAGAAACATCCAAGTAACTAATTGTCCAACACAGCTCCTTACTCCAACCCGTGCTTGTAAATGATTTGGTCTTACTTGACTCGGTTGTGTTGATGGTCGTGCAAAGTCATGTAACTCAAGGAGGAAGGGCTGCAAGGATATCTGTGGTGTTAAGAGAAGGGTGATGAAGTGTTTGGGGAATTGAAGGAGTGCGGGGAACTGCACAGGTCTCTGTGCCTGGTACCAAATGACAACTTGAATTTGAATTGTCTGGGCAGCCTGAGCACTCAAGCATTTGTGTGTTTTCCTGTGGGAATAATAGCTCATCACAATTTAAAAACCTGTAGTGAAGCTGTGCTCTACACTCAGGAAGTGAGTCCCCTAAGGTACGATTTTTACCTCAAATACCTTGTGGTGGGAGCAAGGAA
Organism: Corvus kubaryi; assembly: GCF_017639235.1. Classification (NCBI taxonomy): domain Eukaryota; kingdom Metazoa; phylum Chordata; class Aves; order Passeriformes; family Corvidae; genus Corvus; species Corvus kubaryi. The sequence goes on from NW_024581135.1 coordinate 11,446,715, forward strand.
GCCAGGAGTGCACGAGAGGTTCAGGTTTTGTAGGGGAAGCTTTTGGTGTGAATATTCCTAGGCAGAAGAATATATGGAGAGTGTCACAGAGCATTAACAGCAGCCCTGGCACTCCTGGCTGTCACCAAGCCCTGCCCATGCCAGCCCAGGGACCCTTCTGCATCGAGATTCGGGGGCTGGGCTGGGAGCAAGGGGCAGTGATGGCTCTCCCTGCTGCAGATGGACCGTCTTGCCCCTGTGATGACAGGGTCTTTTTTGACTCTGCTGTGTGTCAGAACAGTAGGAGGGAAGGTCCACCCTTGCCCAGTGACCCTGGCTTCTTCCCAGAGCACTTTCCATGTATCTTCTCAAGCAGTGCCAGGTATCTGGGGTTATAAGAAAGGGAAGAGAGAAGGAATAGAGTAGTACCTCATCTGGGCCTTGTAGAACTCCAGCTGCTGGCCTAAATTACCCTTAGAGTCCTGAGGGGGTTGGAAAAGCTCTGAAGGCTGAGGCATTGCAAATGTCGTATTAGAAAGCCCAAGCTGCAAAGCTGGATTTTACTGACATGCTTGAAATGGTCAGTCCTTGCAAAACACATTGTGGGAGCTGAGGAGAGGGACATCCCACAGATGCAGAAATTGGTCATTCTGGCAGTTTGTGCAAGACTCATGCAGAGGAGTGTGCATGGCTGGAGGTCTCCCTGCCCTCTGGAGCACCAGGCAGCTTGGGTTGGATTGGAGGAGGCTGGGCACACGCCTACTCCATCTCCAGAGTGGCTCTCCATAACCTGTGACTGGGTTTTTCCAAGTCCTCATGCTGTTGCTCAGGTTATAAGGGAGAAGGCCATGATGGAGCTGTGTCTGGCTCCTCACCAAGCACAGCCAGATGCAGAGCTCCTCTTGGAGAAGTTGTCTTCTCCCAGCACTGGCTCGTGCCTCCAGGCACTCCCTGCCCAGATCTGACCATGGCTGTTCTCTGTGGAAGACACACAAATAAAGGCCTTGGTGCCAAGACTTGCACATTTGGGGGTGCCAGCATGGGCCACCCCACTTTGCTACAGGAGGAGCATGGCAGAAGGTGAAAGTTTTATGGGATGCAATTGAAATACAGGAGCAGAAGGAAATAGTCTCCTGGCTCCTTCTGCAACAAGGGACTTGTGGGTGATGTGATGGTTGTCTTGGCCACAGCAATCACAAAATGATGGAGCTTCAGAGGAGTAAGGAGGGGAGTCAGCAGAACAACTGCCTTGGGCTTCCAGAGGGCAGATTTGGCTTCTTCAGGAGACCAACTGACAGAGTCCCTTGGGAGGCAGTTCTGAAGGGCAAAGGAGTCCAGGAAGGCTGGACATTCTTCAAGAAGGAAAATCTTACAGGCACAGGAGCAGGCTGTCCCCATGTGCCAAGAAAAGAGCCAGTGGGGATATTGCCTGGCCTGGCTTGGTGGAACTTTGGGCTGGAGCTCAGGAAAAAGAGGAGAGTTTGTGACCTTTGAAAGAAGGAGCAGCAACTCAGGAGGACTACAGGACTACAGGGATGTCATGAGGTTACGCAGGGAGAAAATTAGAGGGGCTGAATCCCAGCTAGAACTTAATCTGGCTACTGCTGTAAAGGAAAAAAAGCAATTAACAGCCAGAGGGAGAATCCCCATCCTTTATTGGATGCATGGGAAATAAAGTGACAAAGGCTGAGATACGTAATGCATGAAGCAGATCCTCCTGAGTGCCATCATGAGGCATGTGCAGGACAATCAGGGGACCAGTCCCAGCCATCACTGGTTTGTGAAAGGCAGGTCCTGCTTGACTGACCTGATCTGTGACAAGGTGACCCGCTGAGTGCACGAGGGGAGCGCTGTGGATGTTTTCTACCTGGACTTCAGTAAAGCCTTTGATACCATTTCCCACAGCATCTCCTGAGGATACTGGCTGCTCATGGCTTGGACATGTTCACTCTTTGCTGGGTTAAAAACTGGCTGGATGGCCAGGCCCAGAGAGGTGGTGAATGGAGTCAAATCCAATTGGCAGCTGGTCACCAGTGGTGTTCTTCAGGACTCAGTGCTGGGGTCAGTTCTGTTAATGTCTTTATCAATGATCTGGATGAGCGGATCCAGAGCACCTTCAGTTCACAGATGATGCCATGTTGGGCAGGAGTGTTGCTACTGGATGGCAGGAAGGCTCTGCACGTGGATCTGGACAGACTTGATCCATGGGCTGAGTACAGTTGTATGAGGTTCAATAAGGTGAAGTGTCAGATCCAGCCCTTGGGTCACAACAATCCCAGGCAGTGCCACAGGCTGGGGCAGAGTGGCTGGAAAGGTGCCCATTGGAAAAGGACCTGGGTGCTGGCTGACAGCTGCTGAACATGAGCCAGCTGTGCCCAAGTGTCCAGGAAGGCCAGTGGCACCTGGCCTGTACCAGCAATAGTGTGGCCAGCAGGACTGGGGCAGGGATTGCCCCTCTGTACTCAGCACTGGTGAGGCTGCACCTCAAATGCTGTGTTTTGGGCCTCTCCCTACAGGAGGGACATTGAGGTGCTGGAGCGTGTCCAGAGAAGGGAAACGGAGCTGTGGAAGGGTGTGGAACATAAATACTACAGGGAGTGGCTGAGGGAGCTGGGGGTGTTCACTCTGGAGAAAAAGTCTCAGGGGACACCTTATCACTCTCTACAACCATCTGAAAGAAGTTGTAGTGAGGTGTTCTCTCCTCCCAAGTAACAAATGATAGGAAAATGGCCTCAGGTTTCACTAGGGGAGGTTTAGATTAGATATGAGGAAAAAAAGTCATGGAAAGATTTGTCAGGCTTTGGAACAGACTGTCCAGGAAAGTGGCTGAGTCACCATCTGTAGAGGTATTTAAAAGATGTAGATGTGTCACGTACGGACACGATTTTGTGGTGAACTTGGCAGTGCTGGGTTAGCAGCTGGACTTGGTGACCTTAGGGGTCTTTTCCAACCTAAACCATTCTATGGATTTTCATGTGTTCTTTAGGATGAGACAGCAGCAGAGGAGAGTGTTTATTGATCCACTTGAAAGTATCTGTCCCTTTTATCCCCTTTGTGGTTAAGTCCCCGTCCTCAGCCACATGACTGCTTCACAGATGGAGAATGAGGAATGGCTGTAATCCGTGCTTTAGAGGGTTTTGCTGAGCATACCCCTGTGGACAGGACTGGAGTTGCTACAGCCATTAAAGGTAGCTAGCAGATTCCTGGCAAGTCTGAAGACTTGCTGGAAGCACTTGCAGCCCATTCTCAGTTCATTTCTCTGTCCTGAAGAGTCTGAGCTGCTGCTGCTTCTTCCCTCTGCAATCCCCCTCAAATGATTTTGTGATCCCTTCCCTCCCACTAAGGGGTGTGCCAAGGAGTGGGTCAGGACATGTCAGCAGAGTTGTACTCCTGCACCAGGTAGGTGTCTTACCTCAATTTTCTCCGCTTAAAGAATTTAAATACCCTGAGAAAGTCCAGGTCAGTTGATCAGTGGTAACTTAGGTTAAATAATTCCACCGCCTCTGATTGTGCAACCCAACTTCTTGCTTGTGCAACCCTCATTTACCCTCTCCGAGCAAATATTGCACAGCCCTCTCTTCCCTTCACCAACCCAATACATTTTTCCTGCTTTGCCTTTTCATGCACTTCCATGAAGTATGGAAAGGGCCCACCCCAGCGAGTGCACTCCAGCCCTGGCAGGAGCCTGCTGGGAGAAGGCTCAGGGAAATGGATGTAACACTGACTTCAGGGAGAAGGCAGACCATAAACCACCATCCCCTGCTCTGGGGGGAAAAAAGAGTCCTGCAAAGCTTTAGGGAGGCTGCTGGGGCAGCAGGGGCATTGACATCGACCCAAGCATGAGACTGGAATGGAGAGGGTCTCTCAGAGATTGGATGGCTGTGTGCTTGTATAAGTCCAGAGAAAGGCCACCTCTCATTGTGAGCCCCAGTCATGGATCCATTTGTGGACAACACGGGATTACAGCTGGTATGTGCATGTAAAACGGGCTGCAGAAGGTTGGTTCAGAGTGGGGTCAGCATTTGAGTGCCCAGCCGTGCATGGCTTTCCTCTGCCGGGAGGATGGGAGGACAGTGACACCCACTGCAGCCATTGTGTCCCCTGGACCACTGCAGCACAGGAGATGCTCACGTTTCAGGTTCTCCCTGGGGATCTGACTGCAGGAAAGGCTTGGGAAGTATTGGCCTGTTAGTCCCAGGGCCCTTACACAACATTACTCCATTCTCCATGCTGCTTTGTCATAACTTGGCATGTACTGAAACAGGCCCAGCAGAGCCACCACTTCCCAAACCCCAGCTATTTACGTCCAGACTCGAGTGCCAGCCCATTAACCAGGAGCCAGGGACTCCTCTCGCTGCACAGCTCAGGGACAGTGGGAGTGGGCGCTTGTCCCTTGGGGCAGGCGGGATGCACGGGATGACGCTCATGGGGTTCAACCCACTGAGGGACCCGGGGCCACAGGGCTCAGCAGAGACAGTGCTGGGGCACAAGGAAAGGCAGGAGCTTGTTTGGGAGTGGAGGAGACTGGGAGCAGCCGTGCGGGCAGTGGAGGGATGGCGAAGGCAGTGTAAACCAGACCGAGCTAGCGGGGCTGGGGGATTACAGGGTGCCAGGGAAGCTGCTCACAAACACATCGGGGACAAAGCAGCCCTCCAGAGCTGAGGGGTAATGAGTAATTAATGAAGAGAGGGATGAAATTCATAATGACTCAAAAATGTCCAAGATAATGAACTCCTTTCCTTTAAATCCACCTTTAACAAGAAAGCTAAGGGAAAGGATTTAGATCAATTAAGAAGTAAAGAAAGGCAATCTTGTAAAAATAGCTATTGACACAAGCAAGTGGGGGAACGGCTGAAAAGTCTTGCCATGGCAGTGTATAAAACAACGGTGTATGGCATAAAGACACCCGTAAGTGACACCAGGTAGAGTAACAGCCAAGAGGGAGCTTCAGAATACATTTAACAAATCCCTGCAAATGTGGAGGGGGCTGTGAAGCATCTGAGCTCTGGGGAGACCATGGTGGGGAGCAGCAGGGGGCAGGGGCCGTGTGCACTCCTGCGGGAGGCAGCAGCCCTGTGGGAGCATCAGCAACCACTCCTGGGCAAGGGATACACAGTGGCCTTCGAAGGGATGGCTGCAATTACCTTCAAATTTACCGAAGCCTAGGGGGCTGGAAACATTGGAGCTGCCCCTAAAACATGTTCATTACCGCCCTCTTAGAGGAAATATTTTTGTCTCTCTCTGTCTGCCATGCAGCAGGATACTTCTTTTCCTTGTCTGGTGACCCAACTTCCTAACACCCATAACTCCACCTCTCTCCCCACTGCCTTGCTGAGGAATGACCCCTGTAAGCTCCATTGTGCCTGGACCTGTCTCCTGCCCCCTCTACAGGTGCCCTGGCGCAGGGTCCCGCTTCCCCTGTTCCAGAATGCTCCCTCCCGGCACAGGCTGGGCTGGCTCAGCATCTCTGGATGGGCTGGTGCTTGGGACCAGAAGGGTTAAACGGATGTCCCTGTCACAGGGGCAGTTTCTTGACTGCCGCTCTACAAATAGGAGCTGGGTTTCTAATCTGCTTGCCACTCGTTTCCACTCCCTGCCAGTTTTTTCCTGCTTTTTCCTGCAAGGAGGTACCTGCAACTGCTACAGTCTGCAGCCCTGCAGCCACTGCTGTCAGAGGAAGAGGAGCAGCCGAGTCCTTCCCGATGAGATTCATGTGTCAGTCCTGCTCTAGTCCATCCTCGGTAGCAGACACACAACAAAAAAAAAAAAGGAAAAAAAAAAGAAAGGAGGGAAAATAAGCCCCGCCCTGGCAGGGACTCAGGATCCTGGTCCGTCCTGGGAGTCTCCAGCCCAGTTTGACTTCCTGCCTTGCCCCTCCAGAGCCGCCGCGGAGCCATCCCCTTTTAGGACAGGTGAAGCCCTGGTTCAAGCACTGCAAGCTGATGTGGAAGACACAGTTCAGCTCCCCGGGTAAAAATCCCTCTTGGAGAGGGAGCAGGGAGTGGGAACTGACAGCATTTTTGGTCTCTTTGCAAGTCTCCAACCTGCTGGCTACCCCCAAGCCTGCATCCCCTGCCCTATCTCCTCCATCTCTCCAACAACAAGAACAACTCCATCCCTGCTGAGCAACAGGCTGTAAATCCTTGCCAGGACTTGTTGGAACAAGGGACTGGGGGTTTGCAGGGAAGGTCTGTGAAGAAAAGCTGGCTTCCCACTGGGGAAGACATGGGCAGGTTGGAGTGAGGCCAGAGATTAGCAAGGACATGATGACTCCCAGCAAGCTTGACCTGGGCTGGATAACAGGCAACAGAAGGGGCTCAGTGAGACATGAGAGCAGCCCTCAAATATGCAAGAGGCAAAAGCACGGGGGGGTTAATCTCTTCTCTGGATAGGGCAAGATATTTTGGGTTTAGCAAGAAAACTTTAGATGAGGAAAACGTAACAGTCAGAGTAATAAAGTTAACTTGTTTCCAGGCCTAATTTTGACAAAGGGATGATGTGATCAAGCATGTGAAAGAACAGAATCCTCCTGTTATCTTGACCTGTTGCACGTCAGTCCACTTAATCTGAAAACTCAGCTTAGACAAGCTTCTCTGTTGATGGACAAGGAATAGACTGGAGGGGAAGTGGCCAAAAAGTGGGGCAGTTCACTGCATGTCTCCTCCCGAGCAGTGTCCACGCAGCCAGGTCAGGTGTGTGTCCCAGGGGCCTTTCCCTGTGTGCCCCCTCGAGCTTCATTGCTGCTGACAGACAGACAGACTCTTTCCAAGGCTGCTGACTCACTGAAATGGAAATGTTCTACCAGAAATTGCTGAGTTTGATAAAATTGCTAAGGAATCCTGCTGGCTTCCCTGACAGCTTGGCTCCATGCCCTGCATTTGGAGTAGCTGCTGGGAGGGAGGTTGGTCTTTGCAGCCAAAGAAATGTGATGCTCAGGGCTCCCAGGGTGATGGCTCTGCTGAGGCTCTGGACAGGCTGTGCCAAGCCAGGGCACCCTGGTGGCATCTTCAGCTTCATGTCCTGCAGCACTCTGCCTTGCAGCTGCCCCTGGTGCTTCTTGTGCCGTGGGGTGTCTTCCATGGAACATGTCTGGTTTCAAACCCCAAACTAAGCTTTTTTTTCTCAAACATCTTGCCCCCCCACTTGCCACCCCAGCACCTCTTGCCCTGGGAGGACAGAGAACACCCACCCAAAGTGACAGTGGTTTTAATTTAGTCCCTGTCTTGCAAAAGACCAGCTCTTCTGGCCAACAGTAAGAAATAAATGGAGGTGGTTATTTGCCTTGTAGAGCCAATCCAGGTAAGCAGAAAGCTCCACTTGCTTTTGCATTCCATTGATGATGGAGAAGCACCTCCAGTCTGACCCAGTTTGGCTCCCAGCAGCCTCAGCCCTCACAGCCTCCCCAGAGGTGGGACTGAAGTTTTGGCCACCCTCTGCCTCGCTCAGCTGTGCCCTCTCAGCACTGTCATGGGTGTTCCTGGAACCAAAAAGGGCTCCTTTTGCTGTTCACCACTTCCCACCACTTCTTGTTGCAGCTCCCTGTTTTATACTTGGCTGCAGATGGTCCCTGCTAAAGGACCATGGTGGGATCTGTCTCTGAAAGTTTAATGCAGCTTTTTTAAGAAGTCCCTGCAGGTTTTCCTTTCCAATGAGCTTCTTCATCATGCTGGTAAGCCAAAACTGCTCTTGCCCGCTGGGGGCTGAGAGCCAGGAGATGGCATCCTTCACCTCTGCTGCGGAGAGGAGCCTGTGCTCTAACCTCGGCTGCTCCTGCGTGGTCAGCGATAGGTGACGGATCCAGGCTTTCCTCTGGGACAAACCCTTGCTAGTGGGAGGTGGGGACAGGACAATCCTTTTTGTTCTGAGCCAGAAGCTGAAATCCAGCCTGTGCCAGAGGTAAACCAATGCTTGGAGCAACTGGGAGTGCTGCAAAGGGATCCTTGAAAGGGATCTTGGTTTAATCCATGGTACCTCTGCAATCAGGGCAGAGGGCCTTGGCTCTCCAGGAAGTCCCCTGCGAGCTGTCAGGGTCACTGTGGGGAAGGGATGAAAGCTTCACTGCAATGGGCTCCAAAAAGCCAAATCCCTGTGAGCTGCCCTGCTCCTGCCATGCAGCATGGGAGCCAGAGGCCCTTCTCATCCCCCTGGGACCTGTCTGCAGCTTGGAGCACTCCCTGGAGGGCATCCCGAGGATGTGGGAATGTCCTTGCAGTAGCATTTTGCCCTGCAATCATTACCAGCGTGTGGCTTCCCACTCTGTTTTGGCTTTTGGCAATCACCGTGTTTTGGGCAAGAGCTAAACATTAACTTAGATTTGTACTTAATAACTTGGTGGTGTGTTTGGAACTCAGTGCAGAGGGAGGAGACATGCTCAACCCCCTTCCCCTGGCCTTGCTGAAGGTTTAGGGATGCCAAAGCAAGAGAGTCACTGAGTGCACACCATCAGTCACTGAGCACACACCTATGCTTGGCTGAAGGCATAGTCAGGTATCCACCAAGTCTTGTTTTCATCCACCAAAAACCTTTGATTTCCACGATTACCATAACTAGGAGGACCTTACTGATTTGAAAGCAGAGTGAATAACCTTCTCAGCAGAAATCAAAGCCCCGGAGGGGACCGGTATGTACAGGAATGGCATTAACAACTAATCCCCTCTAATCCAAGATGACATTCTTATCACATGAGGGCATAAAATGTAATTAGACTTATATAGTGCTATCTCCAGAGCACTAAGCAAATATTAACCAATCCATCTTCCCAGTGCTCCTGTGGGGACAGCCCAGTTGCCCTGGATGTAGGTGGGGAAACAGGCATGGGATGGTGCACTAACAGGGCCCCTTTCAGGAGAAGGCCCTGCAAACTGTGCATCCAGAAAAAAAAAGTTAGCAAAGCAATTTACAGTCACTGGGAGATCTTTTGGGGACATGGGGCACATCTTCCTTCAAGGCTCCTGTTATCAAGGGGATGGTGAGTTTTTTCTCTTCTGCTGTTTCTCTGCACTTCCAGGATCCCGCCACAGCTATTACATATCTGCAGGGAGTTAAAACACATGCTCAGACATGGGCTGCCTCTTATTGTTGAAACACAGTTAAATTATATCCAACCATTCCTTCAACTCTGTTTGTGTTAGGGTTTGTTTTCTGACCTTATGTCCCACCTCATGGATGCTGCAGAAAGCACCTTTGCCAGGGGGAGTCTCCCCTTCCCTTGGCTCTCTGAGGTTAACTGGCCCCAAGATGGGAAATGCAACTGATGGTCCCTGCCGGTGTGGGATGACGCCACTTCCCTTGGGACTAAAGCCATCGTGCAGGCTGTGCAATCTGAAGTGAGCACTGCCATCCCTTGGTGCCAAGGGTACCTGGCACTGGGCAGGGAGCTCTGCCTCAGCCCTGCCTGCACAAGGCCTTCCAATGGGCTGTGGTGTTTTTTGCTTTAGAGCCTGATTCCCTTGGAGTAGTGGGACCATTTGCAGCAGCAGGGGATGTGATCCTCTTATCAGTGTTGGTTAGCCTTGGGTGCCCTTGACAAAGAGCTGCTTGTGATGGAGGAAGACACTTAAAAACAGCCGCTGCATTTCTCAAGGCCTTGGGATAAGATTATTTTTCTTGGGCTGGCAATGGTCTCTGCTTTAAAAGTAGTTGGATGCAATTGAGTGTGAAGTACAAATTCCTCGACCAGTCTCTAAAATCAAAGACACCCACAAAAAGGCCACTGGCATTTGAAGGACAGAAAATTGAATAGGCCCCTCTTTGGTGATGTTGTTTCCTTGACTTGAAGACATCACCCTTGAAGCTCTGTCCCAACACACACTTATCAGAAGGCCTGGGAAGAGCTGTGCAGTGCAGGGTGAGGGAAGACAGTTGCTGTGTCCTCTGGGTGCTCCCCCACTCTGGGTCACCTCTCCCCACTGAGAGCTGCTCCCACACCCTTCAGGAACCAGTCAGTGAAGTTTTGTTTTATTTTCCCTTAGGATATTGGGAGTAAATGAAACAAAACTGTTTCATGTGTTTGTTTGCTTTATTAATAAGGTTCCAGATTTTCTGGACTAGAAAAGAAGATGCTGTATGCACAAAATGTCAGCAAACTTTGACAGGCACAAGGAGGGAAGGAATGCCATCGAGGCAGGAAGATATAGAAGTGGTTCATGGAAAGCTGTTTAGACACTGGTCTCTTTGGAGTTAAGACCATGCTATACAATCAGTGGTATTCATACCTCACTAGGCTGAGAGCAGAATCCATCCCCAGCCCTCCCTTGGCTTCTTCCCTCCCTGCTCCCCACACTGTGCTGGCACCACCACTCCACACTGGGATTCAGATCCTGGGACTGATCCATCTGAGAGGCAAACTGAAGACCAAAAAAAAGCCATTTCTTCTCTCTTGAAGAAAGAACAATTCCCAGAGGGAGCTGCTCGCCTCCTGGCACAGGTGAGAGGAGAGGTGCAGCACTCCTGCAGTGGGTGGGTGGAAGTGTGTGGGGAGGCAGTGCAGCTCTCAGGGCAGGACTATGTCACCCCAGAACCCACTAGGGACACCTCAGTTGCTCAGGTTTCTGCCCGCTGAGGAGCTGCTGCTAACTCTGTGTTTAGGGTGGCCAAAAATCCCTGTGCTAAGAGGTTGCCTTCCAGCCATGAGGGAGTTAAAACCCACAAATGCCCAAATGTTAGCATGCTGCAGAGTAGGGAGCAGTCTGTGCCCTTTTAGAAAACTCACCTGACACTTCTTTTCTAGCTTTATTGTGCTGCCAGTGAACTGCTGGAACATGTGTGACTTGGCCAATCTGTCCTCTAAAAGCCATTGAAAATGTTCCCTTTCCTTGCCCGAGGGCCCCTGGCTCCAGAGTCGAAGGGTTTCCTCCCTCTGCTTCTGGAGCTCAGGCTGCCCAGATTAAATAATGTATTGAAAAATTCCATAGCAGCTTCCGACCTCAATGAATAGCATATTCAAGGCTACTGGAAGGCTCTTGCCTTTATGTAGTTCAATGGTTTTCAACCATTATTTTTATGTCCAGTAGAGATGGGAATCCCCCAAAAGTCACATCTATAGCCAGCTGGCCTGTGAAGTGCAATCACTCTCCACTGGAGAGGAAATAACACCAGGAGCAATCTGGGCCCTTGCAGGGTCTCCAGGTCACTGTTTGAAGCCTGCTGCAGCATGACCCCCTCATCAGGAGGAGCCACGGGATTGCATCTGCAGTTTCTGGCATCTAAATCCCCACAGGTGAGGGGCTGCAGAGCAAAAGTCCTCTGGTCACATTTACCCATGCCCAGCTGGGTTGGGCTGGTCCTAGCAGAGATACACTGTCAGGCTGGACCCAGCAAACAAGGACAGCCCACAGGCTGGAACAAAGCCTCAGACCATCAGAGGGGTGATAGCAGGAGAAGAAGTTACCCTTACTAAAAGCACATTTCTTTTCACTGAAAGCTCATAGTCTGATTGCTCCCAACTCCCTGCTGCTGAGCTGGGATAACACCTGGTGTGCTGCCCACAGCCTTCACCAAGAGACATCTCCCCACATCATTGTGTTACTTACTGTTTGATTCCTAGATTTGGGCAGTTAGCAAGCTGCTCAAGGAGGCCATCCCTCCCCTTTTGTAAATATTATCACAATGTGGCTTTTTCTCTGGAATTCCCCATGGATTCCAAGTCACTCTGTACTCTGGCACCAATGGTAGGGACAGTTCTTCAATGCAGTTCATGCTTGGATTGCTGGATTATAACCTTGTAATTTTACTCACTGCTAAGGTTAGGACAGTCCAAACAAGAAACCTGCAGGAAGAAGAACTCTAGAATAATTTATTTTATGCTTTTGAAGAAAAAAAGCAGAGAAGGCAGGTATAATGATAAAATCAAAATGCTAGCCACTTCAAATAAATGGAAACTATTGAAAAGCAGCTATGATGAAAAATCTGACTGCTTGACACTACTAAGTAGATGATGTCACTTTGGTTTTATTCTATTTATTTATCATTAAAAAATGGTGCTATCTCACCATTAATAATCTCCATGACTGCTACTGCTCACACCAGGTGTTATGAGCTGGACATTGCTGGATGCACTCAGCTTCCCCTTCAGTGTTACCACTTTGCTTCTGTTTGTGTCAAGAAAAGACCCTTCCCAAGAGATGTTTATAAATTGTGACCAAGTTTCTTAACCTTGTTTTGATAAATGAAAGCAGGTGTTTGGCAGGATTCATCTGATTCATCTCCAGTGTTTATAGCACTGGGATCTCACTGGCACAATCCAGGGAATTCAGGTGCCTTGCACCCTATCCTAAACAAATATTTATATTAAGTCAAATAAGAAAGGCAGAGCTACACTAAAACTACTATCAACCTTATCCTATTGCACACTAGTATTCATAATTTTTACATCTTTAGTCTATATACAATAGCTTGTCTTCAAGACCACAAATTTCTTTTACGATGGGCAACATGTATCTATAGCACAAAGCTCTTGATTGAATCATTCTGTGGTAAGACAGTTGTTTAGCTGATGCCTTATAAACAGACGTGTCAGGAGTGGTTATCCCATTCCCTGCTCAGGGTCAGCTAAGAGCAAATCCACAATGTATTTCAGTGTCAGAGGAACCCATATCCTGGGATGAACCAGAAAAACTGTTTTATGGACAGAGTAAGGTTGTATTTATATGAATATGTGCAGAGGTTGGGTAGTAATTTTGTGTCTTCCTGGTTCTAGAGAGGGGAATTAAGATGGTTTGTGTGTTAGACTTTTTAATCTCAGTTAATTGATTGCCAATTCATCTGAGGCAGTTAATGATGTGGAGAAGCTGATGGGATGTCTGTCTCAGGACATAATCATTTCTGTCATTCCTTCCTTGAGCTGAAACTAAATGTTCATTAATTGGCACTGATTGATTAAAGTAGAACAATAGAAAAACTTCCTCTGAAAGTCTGTGCTTGTCTTTGCTTTGAAATATGGGAGTGCTTCTAGGCTGAGACGAAATCCTGCTGAAGACAACAGTTTCTGCTTGCTACAGTGAGCTTTGATTATATCCTTGGTATCTGTTGTCTCTTTAGTCCAACAGCTGTTTGACAGTCAGACCTAGAGGAGGCAAGAAAGAAAGGGCTTGCTTTTGCCATGCTGTAGCCAGCAGTACTGAATACTGTGCATCTGAACTGTCGCTGACCTCCCCCAACTACATCATGGGAAAAGCCAAAATAATGGCCCCCCAGGAAGGCTGTGCACTGAGGTTAGTTACTGCACTATGAAAACAAACCCACAAAAGTCTTCTTTTTGCAAGTGAAGATGTGCTTTGGTCACTGGGATTGTCCTGTTTGAGGGTATTCATCACTGTTTGTGCCCTCAGATGCTATCCCATTCCTCTCTGGGAAGTCTTTATCCACAATACAAGGGTACCTCAGTGGGCAGATGATTTGTATCTTAAAGAGACTTGAAATTGGTGATTTATCTTAAAAGATTTGGAAGCAACAGTGTCTTAAACCACTGCCCTGTGTTGTGTGGGAATGTGCCAAAATTGTCACATTTCTATTGGTCTCACTAAGTTATTGTAAAGTCATATCAATGTACCCACTGTTATGTGGAAAATAAAGTCTCTAGTTCAGATATTAGGATATTAGGAAAAGTTTCTTCACCCAGAGGGTGGTTGGGCACTGGAACAGGCTTCCCAGGGAAGTGGTCACAGCACCAAGCCTGGCAGAGTTCAAGAAGTGTTTGGACAATGTCCTCAGGCACATGCTGTGACTCTTGGGGTGTCCTGTGCAGGAACAGGAGTTGGACTCGATGATCCTTGTGGGTCCCTTCCAACACAGGATATTCTGTGATTCTTCTTCCACCTGCACATTTTTGACATTTCTGTAACTCCACTACTTTTTGTAAAAAATTCTTAAATTTATCCCTGGATGTGTAAGAAGAAAGTGAAATCACAGACTTCAGTATTGCATATCATACCTGGAAAGAGATGGCTTCTCCCTGGTCCTACTGTATGGCTGCTAAGGAGAGCTAGACTGGGACTTATCACCCTGGCATTTATTCACACATCCGTCATGTTGTGGTGATGTCAGTTTGCCCTTAAGTTTCCTGCAATGTAAGATGACTTTTTCGTTACCTAATGGTGATGGGATATTTGCACGTGTAAGGTGCATCCACACTCTGTGCCATCCTATGAAGTTAATACAAATGTATTAACTTGTCAATACAAATGTGTTAACTTGCCCCACAGGACTTGCAGAGACAAGAGATGACACCTTGTATAAGCAGGAAATCCGGGATATCCTGAGGGAGAAAGGAATATTGAGGAAATAAATGCATTTGTAACCAGAAGTAGAGATCACTCTCCACTCACCTCACCTTACCTTACCTTGAAGGGAACTTGGGAGGCTTCATTATTTGACTTGAGAATTGCTGTGCAAACACAATAAAAAAGAGTCTTAGAATTTGTTTATAAAAATTAAGGGAATAACATGTTATTAGAATAATTGTACAAATTACTGTCATTGCAAAATTGCTTTTATGTACAAATATTCCAGTTGGGAATAATTACAGTCAGACTACATGTAGCTAATAAAAGAAAACCACAGTCCCTTTTCCAGTCTATCTTCTTCTTAGTTATGAATTTGTTGTGTGAATCATCTAACTAGAGCATTTCTATAAGAAAAACCTCATTTGATGGAAGCTTTACTTTGAAGCAAAGAACAAATATAATAATAATAATAATAATGGCCAATGTTTTCTTGTATTTTGTATTTTCTTGTATTTTTTGTATTTTTAAGCATAGTGTTTGTGAAGGACTAGTGATCTTGTAGCTGTAAGTTGTGATTCTGGTGAGGTACTAAGCATTCTCTGAGGGACTATTGAAAAGTGTTTTGAGTACATGAAGAATCTTAAATTGTTTTCCTCTTCAGGAATTTAAAATGTCTCTAAAATCTTTCAGGGGAAATGAAAGACTGTATTTCATGCTTCATGCTGTCCTACAACAGATAAATGCCCTGGGGTGGAGCATTTGAGTTCTTTCTACATGCTCAACTGTGTCTAATAATTATCCTGGAATTATTTCATGGCTGAGGAGTTTACATTGGAGAGGATGTGTCTACTTGACACTGTTACTTTGCCAGCTCCAGATTATAATAAAGCCTTTTCTCTAGAGTTAAAAATAACCACTTTTCAGCTGGCTTTTGCACAGAAGTCTCACTGAGGCAGGACAGCCAATGCAGTAGAACAGCACGCAGACCTTTTACCATGAGTCTCTTCGGGAAGTGCGAAGCTGTGGACATCACACATGTGCTAGGGCATTACATGTGAGGTAAAGACCTGGACATTGCCTTGAGCAGGAAGGGGACTGTGCAGCATGTACACTAAAACCTGTGTCAGGACCACAGTGCCCCTTGCAGGATTTCATAGACTTGTTGAAATGTTGGTGGGAAGTGACCTCTGAATGTCTCTAATCTAAGCTCCTCCTCAAAACAGGGCTGGAGCCTACACTGGATTGCATCAACCATGGCTCTGCTGCTGCCATCTTGAACACCTCCAAGTGTGGAGACACCACAGCCTGTCTGGTAGCCTGTCCCAGTCCTCTGGTACAGAAGTTTTTGTTAATGCTCAGTTTAATCTCCAAGTGACAGCTTGTGGACGTTACCTTGATCACTGCTGCTAATGAGAAGTGCTTGACTTCATCATCTTTTTTAATGCCTATGCATAGTGGGCTGCTATTAGGACCTGTCTTGACCTCATCATCCTCAGATCCAGCAAGCGTAATGCCTCCAAGCTCTCCTCACAGGAGAAGTGCTCTGTGCCCCGAGTGTTTCAGCAGTTCACCTGCTGGATCCTGTCCAAATTCCCTACCTTGAACAGGAGGCTCAAACAGGTGCAGTTCCACCAGCACCAAGGAGAAGGGGTGATAGCTTTCCTTGATCTCATGCATTATGAGGAATGGTTTGCCTCGTTTGTGGCAAGGGGGAACTGTTGTTTCATATTTAATCTTTCAAGGTGTCCTGGGTTGCAGTGTATTCTATTACCATCCTCAGGAGCCGTTG